>NC_056739.1:242239494-242306994 GCF_019279795.1 Protopterus annectens
CTGCACCATCATGGCGCCAAAGGTGGCTATGCTGGGGGCTGGGTAGGAGGGGCAGGCTCATCCTCTAATTGCACCATGCGGCCCTCAAGCTGGCGTAGCTTGTCTCGAATCTTCTTGTCAAGCTCGCTACGCACCACGGCCCGGACCTGACAGTGGGTGACAGGTACCGCTCCACCCCTGCTTCCAAAGGGGGCTGATCCCCATCCCCTGTGCTGGTTCTACCCAAAGGTGGTGCAGGGCCAATGGAGGAGGAGGTCCCAGACTGGTCCCCGGACATGCTGCCATGGCCAGCTGAGGTGGGACAGGTAGGGCCGCTGGGACTGGCCTTCCCATATGAGCTATAGTGTTGCAGTTTTAAGGAAGATATCAGTTAAAAATAGTCAGCAGCATTCATAATTAGTTTTGACAGCATGCGTAGGTATTCCCATTAACCCAAGACACCAAATTTACAACAGTTGCAGAGCAAGCAGAACACATGCATATATGGGACAACAGTGGCCATTACAACAGCATGCAGGTTTCACTGATGGCAACAGGCCACCAATATAGGAGTATTTTAACATGGCACATGTATAGAACCTAATGTGAATATTTATAAACCAATAGGACATATGTCCCAACAAAAGCTTGGAGTGTACATGTATCCATTGAGGTGTGAAATTAGGTTACTGCAGCACATATGGTGGGGGTGAGACAGAGAGGTCAATTAACAACTAATATACCCCTGTAGTTTTCACAACTATCTTAGTTACTGGAGTGATCTGTCCCTTACATGTATTATTACACTACCCGATGTCCTTACTTTGTACAGTGGTATGTTGTAGATTAGTATCTAGAAGGACTGTGTCTTATGTATAGTCTACACCTCTTAACTGGTATAGCTGTTGAGAAAATCACTGTTAACACTCTCAAATAATTTCTACACATACTCCCAGATTCCACGTTGATGTTATACACATACCTAACAATCTGTTATTGCACACACTCTGGTCAAGGCTTGACAGAATGCAGGTGTTAATGTGACATATTTTGAGAATAGCTGTCATACACTTTGGATGAGATGCTACAATGACAGGTTTGTTTCTATATACATTATCTGACTATGTTCAGGTCTGACTATCAGTTATATGTCAGTAAAGGTTGCCTACATTTCTTGAATCATCACACTGATTTGTCAGGGGAACAGGTTACCAGGCATCAGATTGGGGCCATTTATCTGGACATGCTGGACAGATCAGAACAGTTGAGGGGTATGACTATGCATATATCTTACTACCTGAATATTCTGCCACAGTCTGTACATCTGATGGTTATGATTATGCTTACAGCTTACTATCTGAACATTCTAGCAAATTCTGTACAGTTGGGTCTAATTATGTATACAGCTTTCTATCTAAACATTCTCACAGACTCTGTATGGTTGTGGGGTATGATTATGCATACAACTTACTACCACTCCCGGGATTCAAACCCCTGATGTGTGTGGTAAAAATATTACAATTGACATCACAGTACACTGTGCTCTCAGTGAATTGGCGTGAAGCATTCCAATATTTTCTGTCTAAGTCTCCCTCAGTTGTTCTATATGACTGACCTCTTGGGACTTCCAACATTGTTATACTGAACTTCCTACACATTTTATCTGTATTCAACAGTGTGGGTAACACTGCTTAATACAACAGTACTATTTACAGAATGCAGCACTACAGCAACATATGACAGCAGAATGTACACAAGCACTCCAGGGGTTATACTTTTATTCACAAGATATTACACCTTTATTTCCACACAACCTATATGACAGTCTTCCTGCCATATTGTCTAGTTTATTCAGTACATCCCATACACAATACATTTTTATATTGGCACAACACTTTCTAGAACTGTTATATTTATTTGTTATGACAGTACATGCAAGATTATTACTAACCTGCCTCGCGATGCAGCCTTTGCAGCCTAGCAGCATAAACTTGCTGGTTCGCAGCCCACTCATCTGCAGCTGTCATAGAAATACAGTGATATTTAGCCATTACCTATCCATAGTATACACAAGCTAGGCAATCATTATCTACGTAGTAGAATGTGTATTTACTCAGTGCTGGGGCATTGGCCATCTGTCTTGATTCTTGGATCCACTGCTCCAAGAGCTCCCCCTCTGCCTCTTCTGGTCAACATGGTGATGCCTGACTTGCTCACCAGTCCAGGGGATACCAGTGGCACTAGTGAGGTCATGGCAAGACTGTCTCAGGCCTCCACTTTATACTGACAGCCCTAGTTCTGACCCTGCAGTAGTCTCTGCTCATGGTGTTTTACCAGGAGCCATACCAAGAATATGGACTCCTGGGTGCCCCAGCACTGCACTCTAAATCGAGTGCCTATCCCAACTCCAGCCATTCTGCCTACAGTAGAGAGCTGCAACCAGTTATAGGAAGTATTCATGCCTGTGGGGTTTAAATACACCCAATTTCTCACACTTTCCCATGATAGGACGGTTTTGAAAAGGCTAAGCTATGGGCACCCCTGCTTACCTAATGTTGGCATTGCTTAAAGGGGTATACCACTGGGCAGATTGAGTTAGCCAGCCTACACATTGCTTACACCAAGTAAGCTGAGCTGTGCAATGCTTAGCATTGCTTAATATTTAATTAGCATTATAATTTCCTTTTGGCATTGATTTATTATTCGTTACATGATATATCTGTGTCTAGTATCCATGATTCATGTATACATAAACTGTATGGGGTCCTGGGGACTTCAACATTTTATTACAATAACACCTCACATCTGGCCTTACTGTAGTACTCCACTTTACATATTTATGTTATGTAGCAGGTTATACAACATCACACTGTACATAGATTCCTTTCACATGTTCAGTATGATTTTCCTATGGTGAGGATTTGTTTGTTGAAACCTCAATCTTATGTACTGTTATGATAGCTTAGTGGTTAACTACTGTGACCCTAGTATACAGGGTTTTGAGTATGAGCCTTTCAGAAGCTGTTTATTTTGTTGCTGGGCAGAACACGAGCCGTTGGATACATAGTGCTTAAGGCACTTTAAAGCAGTTGTAAGCAGTTTGTGCATGTTTGCGCAGCTGTAAGCAATGCTAACTTCCGGTTACAGTGTCTTATACTCATTTAGCTTCTACATTGCTTAACCTGTGTAGGCAGTGCTTACCCCCACACAAACGCACTTAAACACGCTTACTAGTGCTTACATATGCTTACTACTGCTTATTTGTGCTTAAACCTGCTTACTAGTGCCTTATTCATTAAGACAATGACACTTCACATGTGCATTTCCTGCAGTACTCCAATTAATAAATATATGTTATTTAGTGGGTTTTGCAACAAAAATATTGGTTATAATGTGCTTTGTCATGCAAAATAGACTGTGCTGCAGTGGGACACAAACCGAGAATGCCTGCTCATTTGGCGAATGTTCTGCCCACTACACTATTGCTGTGCTGCTTCATTTGCATATATCTTCCTTGTTATACTCTTTAGCCTTTTAAGCTGCTTTAACCATAGCTAAGCTATGGGCACACCCGCGTACCCATGGTTAGCTGTACTCAGATTTTTAAAAAGAAAAAAGAGGTTTCTTCATTTAATTTTTATGTACTGCTGCTGTTGTACACCTAGGGAACTGTTGGTATGGATATGCGGACACTTATGAGCAGTCTCGCTCATTTCTTACCACTTTCTGCTGTTCTACATTGCAGGGGCATGTTTATTCTGAGAGCTCTATGCTCAGAGATGCCCCCTGCACTCATACACACTCCATGTAAGCCTAAGAGTTCGGGCAGTGCACCTTATTAATATGCATGGCTCGCTGCAGTCCTGCTCCTAAATGGGTGTTTCCGTGCAGGACAAAGCTAGTCCTGCACGGAAGTTTAGTAAATCTGGAGGCAGGTCTTGCACTACAGTAGCTCTTAACTGATTTGTCTGTTTTCAGACACTGGAGTGAAATCACCATGCTAAATGCTCTACATTCTAGTTATGTGAAGTATATCAGACAATGATTCAAGGAAATGGAATGGGATGCAATGTAAATAGGTAATCTTCTAAACACACAGTAATAATCAAATTGACAACACGTTTGTAGAAAACTGCTTTAAAGGAATTAAAACAAGCTGCTCAAATCTATAACTAGCTGTATTTTAGCAAAAAGATAAAGAATTGCCTCAAGACTGAAAGTCAGCATATGACAGTTATTCTACGAATGTATGCTTTACTTATGCTGTGGAATTTATATTGTCTAACAAACAGTTCTCAGTTGTCTTGGACTTCACATGGTATAATATAGTACAATCAAGGAGCAGTTAGGATTTATAGTGCAAGAACCAACTTAACAGTTACAAGACAAAGTTATGCTTTTCTCTGCTTCAAAGAAACTCACCTCACCACTTGCAATATCCATAAAAGACTTAAAGGGTAACATTATGTCAAATGTTGCACAATAAAAATCCCTTAGTATAATACTTTACCCTTCTCTAAGCTTCAGTTATTCACACATTCAGTATTTCAGCTGAAGTCCTGCAATACCTAAACTAACATTATTAACTATCACACCTTCTTTCTCCAACAGCTCCCATAGACTTAGAGAAAAAAGCCTTATTACCCAAGGTGGAATATGTTCTACCCACGATTGCATTTCACTCAGCATATAATACCTAAAAATTTTAGGTTGCAGAAAATAAAATACTTATATTTACTTTCCTTGTCAGTCTAAACTGTCACCATTGTATTATATATGGAAAGGTATGCTGGCCACATATTATTAGCAGAGCCATCTATCTACTAGGTACTCTGATATTTAAAATTCTAATGCCAAGCATACTATTCTAAATTGGAGACCAATGCTACCATCTTATAAGAAGCCAAGAAAAGAAAATACTCTTACAGGCCTGTACTTGATTTAAACTGGCCACCAGGAAAAGGCCTTCTCAAGATTAGGACTTGCCTGATCAATTCAAATTCCTGCAGACAAAAAAAGGAAATAATAGAAACAGTCAAAAAACATATTATGCAATATTTCTGGAAGAAACTGAGTGCACTTGCAGGAAGCTAGCTAATATGGGGAGATTATTGTGGAATGTATTCCAATCTTATCACTTGTATGTACTTGTTATACCTATGAAGACACTAGTCATGTTATACATACAGCAACTAGTTGACTCTTTAGCATGTATGCTACTTTTCTATAACAGTTATTACATGGTACAGTTTGCTGTACTATAAACTTTTGTTTTACTTATTTTTCAGCTATACTTTTCTACTGATTTACTACTGTGCTTTTCTACTTCTGATTTTTAAATGTACTTTTGTGTCGGGGTCGTGCCTGAAAAGGGTCAGCAGACCAGCTCACTTATCCAGTTATAAAATGGTAAAAATAAATAAATTTAAAAAATGTCAATGAGGTCATTGGAAGTGAGTGAACTGACTGTAACTTGTATCTTAATTCAGTGGCCCACATGTACCTGAGCTTTGTTACCATTCACTCAGTTAATATTACCCATATTTGAATGATATTAATGTCTTAGATTTAAGTCTTAGATTTAATTACTACATTTTCTTAATTCTTCTCACTTGACATGCATTAGGTTTTATCAAACATAAATGGAACAAAAAAAAGGTTTTGATCTGTTATCATAGGGGATTAAACAGAACAGTACCTATATAATCTGGTGCCGCATACAGTTCCTTGACCTGGTGTCCCCTCATCCCAAAGTGAGGAGCAAAAAAAAAAAGTATTTTAAAAATTGAAAACAAAAAAAAGCTTTTTTGCCTTTTTGCTCTATAACTGAAGCAAGCTGTCAGTTATATAAGAAGAAGATTGCTGTAGCTAAATCACCACACAGTCCTTCAGTACTATAGCCATGAATGCAACTGCAGTATCAGCATTCATTTCTGAAGCCAAGATGTCCTCACATCTTTACAAATTAATAAGAGTTTTGTATTCCCATACCATCAACAGCATCATGCCCCCTAATTCCTTGTGTCTAGGGCAGCTACCTTCTTCACCCGATATTCTCATTATGGATTGGGTATTGACATACTGAATATATTGTACAGAAATTGTCAATTTCCCAATATAAGATTGCGTTATTAATAAACATAGTTTCCTGCAATTACACTGTCTTTATGTCCATCATTTTTGCTCTTTACTTAGCAACTCAGTGGTCATTATACCAGGTCATTAAATGAATCATCCAGCCTCAATAAAACTCTCCAGAAATATCATTCTTAAACATTTCAGTACATTTATTGTTTATAATTGTTTTTACACCATTTACTGGCAGTATATAATAAAGATGTATTAACATACTGGACATAATGAAGAATCTGGACTACACACTCAAGGCCTTACTATAAACAATCATATGATATAGCTGATTCATAAACCAGGTTCCTTCCCTGCCCAACAAATTGTCACATGGAATGTCTCTACATAAACTTTCTTACCCTTCACAGCCTGTTCATACAATAAGCACAAAGCTGATCTAGTTTCCAAGAACTGACATTAGTAATGAGAGTCCACATTTTAAGGTGGCTGAGGTGGTGCAGTGGTTAGCATTGCCATTTCAGAGTAAGAGGTTCTCTGGTTTGATTCCTGGCTGGGGTGCTTTCAGTTTGGAGTCTGTATGTCCTCCCTGCGGTTATGTGAGTTTGCTCTGGGTGTTCTGGTTTCCTCCCACATCTCTAAAGACATATGGTAGGTGGACTGGACACACCAAATGGGCCCTTAGTATGAGTGTGCCTTCTGTTAAAGAATGGGTGCTGGGCTGGCAACTCACCACAATAAAACTCCACTGTCAATCTTTCTGTGGACCCTTCTGGTGACTCTTAATTGGGAGAAGAAGAATGGGAGTCCATATTTTCTGTTAATGCCCTTCCCTATTAAAATTTTAGTATGAAGTGCAAAATACTTTTGGTAAAGTCATTGTCCTCATTTTGAAATAACTGGTGATTCTACCTGTTTAAGCATTTATTGTTTTAATTAGGAATTTTTTTTCTGTTTATAATAAAAATAATATAAAAAGATTGCAACATTTTTGCTAGGATTTTAGTGATTAGACTATCACATTCAGCAAATGTGATAAATGAATGACTCCAATGGGCCCTTATTTTAGAAGACAGGCTAGTAAAGCTTCAATGTTTTTGGCAGTTTATGTTTGGAAGCATACATCAGGAGGATTCAAAGATAAGTGAAACACTGGAAGTGAATCTTTAGTTTCACTTGAGTGAAACTCTTCTTGTTTTTGTGAGATCTGACAGAGTCACTGACAATAAAATAATTACCAGTGCAAGCAATATGTTGGCTGTTCAAACTAGACTTTGAATAATACCTTGCAGTAAGTGCAGCTATAGTATAAATCTTTGAAGAAACAAGCTTTGTTAATCCTGGACAATCATGCATGTTTTCTTTTTTATGAAATAACTTTTGTTTTCTCTTTCTTATAACAGCTCCTTTTTTAATACAGTTGAAGCAGCCGCAAGCAAAAATACAGCAAAACTATATTAGTTCCAGTAAGAATAATTTGAAGCTAATACTTCCAAAAAGAAAGTCATCATTAGCAAAGACCAGCTGCATTAGCCACAAGCTGTCACACAACAGAACATATGTGTTTTTACAGGGAGTAAGTG
Source organism: Protopterus annectens (assembly GCF_019279795.1). Lineage (NCBI taxonomy): Eukaryota > Metazoa > Chordata > Ceratodontiformes > Protopteridae > Protopterus > Protopterus annectens. The sequence goes on from NC_056739.1 coordinate 242,247,144, forward strand.
TCCCTCTCAGCCCTTACTGAACTACATTAACTGCATGGTCATACAAATAAAGGAATAGGAGACACATCCGGCAAGGATGGATACAACAGATGGACAACAGGACTGCTCATAGATTATCTGTCTTAAAAGTTTGTGCTATAACAGAAAGGAAGTACTGGTAAATCTGAGCAGGGAAGTTAGTGCCCAACGGACTGCAAATTAACTTCTTTTATTGGAGCTGAGTAAGATACTGGGGGAAATTCAGTAAAGGCTAAACGATTGTTTTCATGTATGCATCACGGCATGATGCTTACATGAGTGTGGATATTTTTTAATTCAGTAAACATCACTTAGTGGCATGCAATCATGCGCAAACAGGGAAACTTCCATGCAATGCAAATTTCCACATAAACATGTGAATCTTATGCTAATTAGTCAGGTAGAGTGATCCAACAAGTCAAAAGGCATCCATGTAGACTCTGTGTCTGTGTCCATAGTGTATGCAGAAATTTTCCCTATACAGGAGTCTACATGGACACAAGGGGATATAAAAGTCCACAAATTTGTACATTATTCCCCTGAAAATGGTAGCTCGCATACATAAATGGGCAAAAATACATTGTGGATTCTGTAAAAGGAAGAGAATATGAAAAATTAATAGCATGTTTTTAATAATTTCAGCATGTTTGCACTATGCACTGCATTGAGAAACATGCTTAATAGAAAAATAAAAAAGAATTGTAAAATAACACTTGTAATGTTGTTTACACAAGTGTACTGCATGAATTTGCGTCAAATCCATACAATGATGCATTTGTGCTGTTACCCAGCTTACACAGCTATGAACCATGTAGTTTCCAGGCTGTCAGCATGAATATGTATGCAAATGAGATGCATTTGTTGAATCACAAAAAGGAGCAATTCTGTCCTCATATCCACTTCCTGAAGACTTTTACACTGTGTTGATATTTCCACTATATGTGGATAACTTCAGAGGGCTGTGTCTTGTTACTTTCAGGATTTATTAGTGCTCAGCTCATGTGTTTGCCTGGTGCACTTCATATCTTACCGTGTTCGCATGAACAGACCACCCAAGTCACAGTGATGATGTAAGCAGCTATTGATTAAAACCAGATATAGTCAATTTATAATATATACTTTTGTATAAGCTATGCTGCATGATGTGTCACATAGCGCCATATTTTGTAATAAAGTAAGGCCTTTAAATCATGTGAATTATATCCTAGGCAGGTGAACTGCATCATAATTGTGCAGGCATTTGGAAATGTTTTAGTGTGTTATGTACTGTTTATTCGCAATGTGAAGTTACTTTGAAATGTCTCTTACAATGATGTTAAGTGAGTTTTAAAGTACAATAATTTCAAGAGTGCTGTTGAGACTTATTTCATAAAGTATTTCACAGAGTTCAGTTACTCAGAGGCTTATTGTGCTATTGGGCATAGTTACAAGTACTGGCATACATTTCTTTCATATGTGTGTATATATATATATATATATATATATATATATATATATATATATATATATATATATGTGTGTGTGTGTGTGTGTGTGTGTGTGTGTGTATGATATTTTCATATAAGCAGCTTACTCAGATAAAGATGCATGCACCAGGGCATTCATTTTGCTAAACATAGCTGGGTCAGTGGTCACTGATAGAGAGCGTGTATTTATGTATGCATCAGCAGTGTATGAAGGTGAAGGTGAAAGTCATCATATATTCAGGCTGAATCAAGGGAAGATCCTGAGTGCTTGAAGTGTAAATTCAGAGAAATGTGCAACCCTCAGACAAATGTTGCATTGTAGAGGCATTTGTTTTACACAGGAGACCAAAGGCCAGGGAAAATATTTCCAGCTTATATTACTGACTTGAGAAACAAAGGTAACACTTGCATGTTTGCTGATTTAAAGATGAGTTAATAAAGGACAGGCTTGTGTGTAGTATTAATATTGCTGCTGTGAGAAAGATTTTGCTTTGTGACAAAGATTTAATGTTGAGCATAGCTATTGAGATTTGTCAGTTCCATGAAATTACAGAAACGCACACAAGTATGCGTACAAGTGACAAAAGCATTATATCAGTAGGCTACAAACAAATGTAGACAGCATGCAGCATGTGGCAAGCAGAAACAGGCAGCTGCAGCCCCTGCTGGACTTCCTGTTCAAACCTGTACCGTTGCAGCAAGTTCTTAGTCTAGTTCAGTTAAAGGAGCTTGCTCAGTGCAGAACAAAGGTTGCTCTTTACAGCACAAGAGTGAGTCAGCAAAACCTAAGTTGAGCTTTATTGTTAACTATCATAATTGCGGTGCCAACCATAAGTCTAAAAGAGAAAAGTGCTTAGCGTTTGGTCAGCAATGTCACAAGTGTAAAAAAATTTAATCATTTTCAAAAGATTTGCAAGTCTAGTAAACCTCACTCAGTTGCAAAGAAAGGTCACTTAAAAAAGCAAGATGATCATGTAGGCTTGCAGTCTACATTCAACGTAGATGGTGTATCAGTAATTGGTGAAAAGGTTAATGCAGTAGATTTATTAGCAAAGGGTGACATGTTTTGTACTGTCCTGATCCATGGTAAACCTACTGAGTGCAAAGTAGACGGTGGTTCAAAGTGTAATGTCATGTCAGCAGAAACATTTGCTAAAGTAAGAGCTGGTGAACGACTTAATGTGGCTAGTTGTGCGAAACTTGTTGCATATGGAGGTGAAGATATTCAAACTGAAGGCTCAGATGTGTTTTCATATTATTTGGCTGGGAACTATTACAAATTGTTGTTTTATGTAGACCAAAGACTTGTGCAGTCATTATTTGGTCTCAGAGGCAGTCTGAGAACAGACTTGCTTTCCTTGCTTTTCATTCACTAAAGAGGTTCATAATATAAGCACGTCCAGTTCCAGTTTTAGCATCTCTGAAGCTATTTTCTTAGAGTATGCTGATGTTTTCAATGACAAATTAGACAAGCTTCCAGTTGTGCATTCCATGAAGTTGGACTCCGAGGTCAATCCAGTGGTCAGACTGGCAAGAAGAGTTACAATAGCTATGCAGATCAGAGTTAAAGCTCACTTGGATAAAATGGTGCAGCAAGGTGTGATTTCTCCAGTTACAGAACAAACTGAATGGGTGTCTTCTATGGTAGCAACTCACAAAAAAGGCTCAGATGAAATGCATCGACCCAAGAGACTTGAAAAAGGCATTGAAGAGGAAGTCACAGCTCTAATACCGAATTCCACTGTATTTTCTGTCTTGGATGCAAAGAGTTCATTTTGGCAAGTGATGGTCGATTGCAAATCTTCACTACTGACTGCATTCAGTATCCCATTTGGAATATATAAATTTTTCAGGATGCCATTTGGAATAAATTCTGCAATTGAAGTCTTCCAGCATGCAATGGAGCAGATCTTTTCAGGTTATCCCTTTGCCATAATAGTAAATGATTTATTGGTCAGAGGCAGTGGTGAAGTAGAGCATGACAGAGACCTCAAGAAAGGTCTAGACAAAGCACATGAAGTGAACTTAAAGCTCAATCCTCTAAAGTGCAAATGCAAACTACCAGAAGTCACATATATAGGTCATTTGTTTACTAGTACTGGGTTATGGCCAGACACATCCAAGCAACCAGATATTCTTGAGATGCCAGCACCAGATAATGTTAAAGCTCTAAAGCGTTTTCTTGGTATGGTCAACTATTTGTGCAAGTTCATACCAGATTTCAGTGAATTGACAGTGTCTTTAAGAGAGCTGGCATGCAAAAATGTTGCATGGTCATGGCTAGAATAGCACCAGAGAACATTTGATGATCTTAAGCAGAAAATTGCCACTCCACCTACACTAACATACTATGATGTCAATAAACCGGTCACTCTTTCCTGTGGTGCTTCAAAATTTGGTCTTGGTGCAGTTCTTCTTCAAGAGGGCAAACCAGTAGCCTATGCATCTACAACTCTTACCCAAACTGAAATTCAGTATACTCAGATTGAAAAAAAACTTTTGGCAATTGTGTTTGCATGTTCAAAGTTTCATGATTATATTTATGGTCGAGATGTCCAGATTGAAACTGACCATCAACCTCTAGTTATTATTTTAAAGAAGCTTATGCATTCCACTCCAGCAAGATTGCAATGTATGATGCTCAATTTATAAAGTACAATTCAAAAATGGTCTATACAAAAGGCAAACTTCTTTATCTGGCTGATACCTTATCCAGATTGCCCAGAAATACAATGGCACAGCTTGATGCAGAGAATTTTGATTTTGATGTCATAGAAATGCATACTTTTTCTACCACAAGACTTAATGAGCTGAGAGCTCGTACAAAGACTGATCCTGTTTTGCAAAAGCTCAACCACCACATCCAGGTAGGATGGCCGTCAAAGCAATCCAGTGTACTGCCTGAAGTGCAACCTTATTTACCTTACAGAGATGAGATGTTAATGAAAGATGGCATTATTTTCAAAGGTTCTAAAGTTGTTGATCCTGCTTCCTTACAATGTGAATATATCCAGATTTTGCATCATGGTCACCCAGGTTCTGAATCTATCAAAAGAAGAGTGAGAGGACTAGTATTTTGGCCTTCTCGATCAAAAGACTTTGGTAAAGTAATTTAATTTTGTTCAGTATGCAATAGTACTAGACCCATCTGTAAAAAGAGACACCAGCTAAGACAAGTTCCTCAACTACCTTGCTCAGCAATAGCCACTGATATATTCGAGTGGAACAATCAGCACTACTTAGTGTTGGTTGACTCTTATTCAAATTGTTTTGAGATCGATTTGTTGCCTAACCTAACATCCACTACTGTTATTACTAAATTGAAATGTCATTTCTCAATCTATGGTAGTCCATGTAAGCTTATCTCTGACAAGGGTACTCAATTTAGCAGTCAATTGTTTCAAATTTGCAAAAGAATGGGACTTTGTACATGTCACTAGTAGTCCTGAGTGCCCACAGTCAAATGGTCTAGCTGAACATGCAGTACAGAGTGAAAAGCAAGTACTAGAGAAGTCAAAGCATGACAACACCAACGTCTTTTGAATTTACTCAATCTCAGAAACAAACCCTGTGACAATATACATGGCTTGCCTGTTCAAAGAATTTTATCTAGGCAAACCAGAACAACTTTGTCTATCAGTTCCAGTTTGTTGAGGCCTAAAGCTAAGAGCCACAGAGGAATCAAAGCCCAACTACTCAGAAAGTGTTCTTTCCAGTACAGTTATGGCAAGACATGCAGATTTCTTCATCCATTGAAAGAAGGAGAGTCAGTAAGGATACAAACAGCAAAAGGTTTCAGCCTGATTGGTAATTAACAGGTATATGTGCCGAGCCGAGATCCTACTTTGTAGGATCTGAGGGTGTGGAGTACAGGAGAAATCACAGACATCTTCTTCCTGTGTCAGAACTCATATCATAGCATTGTTCCTGTGATACGGACTCTAAATCTCAGAGCATCCAGACAATGTTCCTGTTGCAGAACGTGACTTAACTTCTACTTCCATTCCTGAGGATGTTCCTGACGTCCCAAAGGTTGAACATTCAGCAGAGACAGTCCCATTTGCTAGACCTAATTCTAAATTCTATGTCATATGATTTGGTCACATCTCCAGACGTATTGTGAAATACGCAGCAACCTGGACATAATTGTCTATATGTATTTAGTTCTGTAAAATTGCATGTCAAAGAATTATCTTGTATTTATTGCGTGTCAATCAATGTCATCAATGAAGTATGATTCATTTCTCAAAGAGGGAAGATGTAGAATATGTATGTGTGTTCTACCTTTAAGAAGCATTTCCATGGACAGCACATGCATATAAATACTAAGCACGTGCTAGCTTCAGTGCCATTTTCAGAGTGCAGCCAGAGAGTGAGCATGTATAAGAGAAATATTCAGTCTGTTTATAAGTTTATCTAAGTTAAAGTCTTCTGCCTCGATCCACATATGTTTGCAGTATAATAAAGCTGATAGAGCAGAACCCACGAATGTTCATCTGTTTTATCCCGACCATACAAACTACAGCAGCTATTCTACATCTGTATGTACTAGATGCTGAAGTCAATACTGCTTTTTCTGCTGACAATAGGCCTAGGCCTTGAAGCAGAACAGTGTTCAGACCCAGGGTAACCTTCCAGGAATTACATGAGCTGGAGATTGTAGAGTGCTACAGGTGGACAGGGACATATTACAAGACCTCAGTGAGCTCTGCCTCCCTCAACTGAGAGCCAGAGCCAACAGAGGGGAACACATCCCAGTGGAAACTAAAGTATGTGTAGCCCTTAGGATACTAGCTACAGGTACTGTTCAAAGACCAACTGAGGACATGATGGGGATGTCACAGGCATCTGCGTCCACAGGATACTCCACGGATTTCTGGATGCTATGCTCCCACATGCCAGTGAGCACATATCTTTTCCCCTTGAACCTGAGGTGAGAGCTAGCAATATGCAAAATTTCTAGCATATACTGGAGTACTGGATGCCATAGATTGCACTCATGTACACATCAAGGCACCACCTGGTAAGCAGGGTAGAATCTACATAACCCACAAGGGATACCACTCCATCAACTGGCAAGCCATGTGCAATGCCTAGGAGATTATCATGAATGTGTGTGCTGTCAACTCTGGCAGTTATTACAACTCCCATATCTAGCACACATCACAGCTGTACCAGATAGTTGCTAGGGGCAACATCCCACAGGGCCATTTACTGGGGGATGCTGGCTACACCCTGGAATTGTCGATAATGACACCCGTCAGAAATGCACACACACCATGGAAGAATGCTATAATGAGGCACATGCACTAACTAGGAACATCATAGTGCATGTGTTTGGGCTTCTGACATCACGATTCCGGAATTCAATATATCTGGTGGAGCCTTGCAGTATACTCCAGCCACATATGCACAGATATTCACAGTATGTGCTGTGCTACACAATCTGATCCTGTGGAAACAGCTGCAGCAGGATCAGCAAAGAGAAGGGTTACACATGTCCCCACCATTGCCTAGATCACCACAGCCACAGTCACGGGAGGACTCAGAGGAGGAACCCACTGTTGTTGTCCCTGTAGGCAAATGTAGGTGTGATCGGTATACCCTGGCATTGGCTAAGAGACAATGCATAGCACATTCACTGGCAACCCAGGGACCTAGGGACCAAAACCTTACCCCTACTCACATACATATATTAAAATTGATGTCAGCCACATCACACATCCTGTACCTATCCATGTATGGTCTGTATATTGCTTGCATCAGACAGAGTCATCCCTGAAGTACAGTTGTCTCAACTGCTGCACTATAGTGAACTGTTATGTTATCTCATTGTAGCTATGGACCGGGTACATTATGCAGGCAATTATACTGGGCTACTTGGATGGAAATTACAGCCACATGGGACTACAGACACCCATTAAACTAACGTGTCACCATTTGCATTTGGTAGGCCTCATGCACAGAATATTCATGCAGTCCTACTGCAACAGATCACTGGTGCATCATTCAACAGACATGTTACAAAGTGAGGTTAAATGATAGTCAGACTAGTGTGTGTCCTAGCAGAACATGGGCTTTTGTTCCAACACCCCCTCAAAACAGCAGTGTCCCTTGTAACACTAAATCATCTATGCTATATGAGCATTTCACACAGTTAGTATGCCATGCAGCATCAGGACAGTAATGTGCAATTTGAACTTACATTTTATGTGTTAGTTAACTGAGAATAGCAAAGTACATATTTATGCAGGTGATGGTGTGATGAATAATCCCCTGTCTGTCAAGCGGCTTCTGTGGCTCAAAAGATTATGGCAAGTAGTTTGTGTGATGGTGTTCAGGGCTTTAATCCTGAGATATCTAGATATGTTTCATGTGAATATCCAGATATTTTGCATGTGAAGTAGTAATATGTATTGTTTTCAGACTGTGACACTATGTGTGCCGTACTAGTATTAACATATTTCACACATTAATTACACATTTGCATCTGTGCCACATATCTAAGACCTATTAAAATGGTTTTGGGTAATATTGGATAAGTTATTATCGAATTGTAAAGGCTGGGACTTGAAACCATTTATCAGCATGCATATGTTGAAAAATAGATCTAGTACTACCTGTAACATGATGTACTATAACAATATAATAACAGTTATGAATGAAAAATTGTGCTGTGATATAATTTATATAGATTTGACAGGGCCATATATAAAACATTGATCAATAAATTAGAACAACTAGATATTGATGCACTCTTGATAAGATGGATAGCTGCATGGTTTACATATAGGACATGGTAAGTGTCATACAGCAATTGGACAAGTAAAATTCTTGGTTACAGTCAGGTTGTCCCACAGAGATCTGCCCTATGCCCAAACTTTTTAGACCTATCTTTTACATTTGAGTTGTTCTACAGTCTGTATGTAGATGAGTTGAAATTCGGTACGCTGATCAAATGTGTTAGAGATGGGGGCATGTCTGCAAAACAACTTGACTAAATTGACCATTTGGGCACAGGAGCATAGTACACTGATAAATACATCAAAAATTAAGCATGTAAGATTTGGAAGGCATAAATAGAAAATCGAATATTAAATACAGCACACAGTGATTGAAAATGTAGTTTCATTTGTGGACCTGAGTATATAGGTAGATACAGCTTTGAGTTTTTCTAATCATATCATTACCCCAGCCTGGAGTACAGCTAGGTGTGGACTGGAGTCATTTTATGGAACAGTAAGTCTCTGTTGTAAGCAATGCACCTCCCATTTGCACGCTACTTAACAGCATGCAAACAATCCAAACAATGCCACTGCGCATGCCCATGCACTTAGATAAGCAGAGTGCAAATACACACACACAGACAGATATATATATATATATATATATATATATATATATATATATATATATATATATATATAGTTCCCCTTCACAAAGTCAAACATTCAGAAACTCGAAATGCATAAGGCCGACGCAATATGCTCGGATTTCTGAAGCTCGACTTTGTGAAAGGGAACTACAAAAAAAAAGAACATAACACAAAAAAGTGTTTCTGAAGGGGGGGCAAGCTCCTGCACCCCCCACACCCCCCACTACTTATTTATTCCAACTCCAAGATCGCACTACAGTGCAGAAAGGGAAATCTCCCATTCTGCACTGTATGCTGTTCCCCATTCACACAGTTGAGCTTCCACAATTTTGAGCATATGGTCTTGACCATATGCATTTTGAGATTGTGGCTGTTCGACTTTGTGAAGGGGAACCATAGATATATATTTTTATATATATATATATATATATATATATATATATATATATATATATGTGTGTGTGTGTGTGTGTGTGTTTGTGTGTGTGTGTGTGTGTGTGTGTGTGTGTGTGTGTGTGTGTGTGTGTCTGTCTGTATTGCACTATGTACCCAGATCATGGAGAGTAAAGCTGCACTACGACACTTATAATGTTTGACAAAGGACCAAAAGGAAGGGCTCAACATTAGATAATGCACTTACAAAAATGTGGAAGTTCATGTGAATAATGTGTTGCAATTGTAGGACTATTGGGAAATCTGAAGTTCAGAGTTCTGGCAGTCCTCTCATGTCATGTGTAAATGATACCACATTTGACAGCAAACACACATAACTATGAGACATACATGTGTATTTGCTGCAAACATCTGGACAGTGGTGAGTCATATCACATCTTCCTAAGACAGTATGTGGAATCCTTGTGTATGGCATAGTATATGAATACGTCTATATATTGTGAAGCCAAATGCTTGTATCTATGGCAGCATTAACACCTTTATTCACTACAGCCCTCCTGTGTCTGCCGGATTTCACCGCACATACATCGACATCTGAACAAGTTGTGTAATGCATTATGTCGTGTGCACACTCATTGACAGGGCTAATTTAGTTTTGCCACACGCTTGCCCATTCAAATGCATATAGACACATATGCCCGATACAGGTACTGTAGTCATATAGCTAGGATACAAAACAGTTTCTGACTGTTAGGCTACTAGCTGCAGATGACAGTAGGAAGCAATGTGATTCTGTAGGCCTCCCATGCTCTTCAACAGAGGGTCTGTTTATGTTCTCTAGGATTACTTCACTTGCAGTCATTTGCAAAGCAGACTTGAACTGTGGTGCATGAGTTAATTACTGTGACCTGTAGTGTGTAAGACTAGGTAGGGGGTCTAATCTCACTCCAGCCAACTTTGTCTGTGTGCATCTCCCCAAAGAGCAAGTGTGAATATTGCACTGTCTTCAAAACTGGCATTGTTTTGCACTTTTTGGCCCTTGTTGTTGAGGCAGGCCTCCATACTCTTGACTGCCACAAAGCCCGCCAATGTCATCTACCATAAGAGCACGTAAAGTCATATTAACATCAGCCTAACTTGTGGTGCAGGCATTAAGTGTTGTTGTTTGCGGTATATATGACTAGATAGGTAGGGGCTCTAATCTTACTCCAGCCCACTTGATGTGTGTGTGTGTGTGTGTGTGTGTGTGTGTGTGTGTGTGTGTGTGTGTGTGTGTGTGTGTGTGTGTGTGTGTTTGTGCTGTGCAGTACTCTGTAAACATAAATAGATATTGGTACTATTCTCACTGCAACCAAGTTGATGTGTGTGGATGCTAATTAGAACATTTAGACCAGCCTATGGGATCATTGGATCATTGTAATTTACTAGGCGAATGGCCCTAGTGCCCTCACAATCTTAGCCAAGGTCTTACCCTTATTAACATGATCAGCACCTATTGCCCCTGTCCAGGCGGGACACAGGTGGAACCGCCTTGGTGAAATTATGGTCACCCATCCAATCATAAAGATTGCATCTCAAGATGGCCAGTGAGGTGCTCTGTTTGACATGAAGTGGGAGTCTGTTTCAAAAGTGTGTTCAACTATGGTAGACAAATCTCTCCCTCCAGCAGGTTTTATTAATGTCACACACCAGGTTAAGGTCTTTACAATGAGTTAACTGTGTACCATTTGGCTTATGGATATGCAGCATTTCCAATAAAGCAGGGTCATAAATTGCCTCGTATGCAAGGCAGAGATCACCTCTGAATAGTCTGTATGACACACACTTAAGTGACAGTGATTTTAGATGATCTCCATAGGTCAGATGCCTAACGCCTGAATTCCCCTTGTGATGAATCTTTGTGGTCTCTCCAATTGCCTCAGGTTTTTGTAAAGGTGCATGCCAAAAGGGTCATTGCACTCAAATATTGGTCTGATGATGGAAGAGTACATGGAGGTTCTAACTTCTTTTTCTGGAGACAATGCCCTCACCTATGACATGAGCAGATAGAGTACTCTTCTTACCACTGTGCAGACACGATGATCTAAGGTATGATAGCTGTCACCCTGTATTCCCAGTTCTCCCACCACTGAGTATGTAGTTAAGATGTTGCAATTGATGTGGTACTTAGCAGGAATATCACTGTTACCAAAAGGAGTGATACTACATATATTTGTATTGAGTTTAAGGCCATGTCTTTGGCAATAATCATTTTTTCATGTAAGATCTTATTGTAGGGGGTTGACATAATTTGGAGATTCTATGACAACTCCCAGTTGTTTGCAGGCATCAGCAAACCTTGTTAGCCACAGACATTTACTTTGTGCTTGTACTTCAGAGAAATGGATTGAAAACAGTAGAGGACCAGGGACTGAACTCTGTGGAACACTACTGGATACAGCTCGGCTACTGGAGGTGGATTCCCATTCTTTGACTATATTAGTTCTATCAGTGAGCAAATTAACCCTTCTAATGATATACAGGTTGATGCCTAGTTGGGTGAGTTTTCAATGATGCCTGAGTGAGGGATAATGTGAAATACATTGGCTAAGTCCATATAAGCTGTTTGTACATATGTATCCTTGGCCAGGTCCTTGGTGACTGTCTCAAAGAGGTCCACCAGGTTTAACAGGCATGATATCCCTTTGACAAATCCAAACTGTGTGGAGTCAACTGTTTGGAGATTACCTATATATTTGCTGATAAGGTCCATGAAGATTTGTCCCATGGCCTTGCAGATATGAGCAGTCAGGTTAATAGCTCTGTAGTTCCCAGGGTCAGTGGAAGCACCGCCTCTGTGCAAGGGAATACTGGCGGCTCTTTTCCAGTCAGTTTTGATGAAGCCCGTTGTTACACTATGATTGCAAAGTGTTCCCAATGGTGTTACTAATCCATGTTGGAGAGCATGTAGGATGCAATCTGGCATATTATTAGGTCCAATAGATGCTGTATTTCCATCCTTAGAGAGGTCATTTTTGATCTGCTCTTTACAGATACAAGGTAGAGAAGATGTGTTAGAGATGTTATGGGTTACATGTGGTGGGGACAGGGGAGTGAAGTTTTGCAGAATCTGTCAGCCAACAGGTTAGCCATGTCTACAGGCTCAGTATATGTGGTATCATTAACTACGTGTTTGGCACAGACTTGGGCCTTTTCTTTTAGGTTACAGATGAAACTGTAGAATGACTTGTGGTTGTCCTTTGTGGAGGAGGCTAATCTGGAGCCATAGTTTGTTTAGGAGGACTTCACAACAACTCTTATTTGCTAGTTTAAGCTGAGGAGGATTGTTTCCAATTTAGGGGACTCCGTCCCTCTTACTCTTAGACAGCAATGTTTTCTTCTTATTGTAATCCTGTTAATGGCATTTGTCCACCAGACAGGTCTGCTCTTCCATGAGGAACTCGTTTTGCTCCTATCAGGTACAGCTGAGTCAATGCAATTATACATGTGTTTGTATAAGAGCTCAACATAGTTGACAGTCCCATCTGAGGGAGGAGGTGCAGTGAAGATTTATACCATCCCATAGAAGGTTATAATATTCTTTGGTGAAGTGTTTTACTTTATTTGCTGCAAGGGGGAGGTGTCATGTGTGATAGGTCAGATCTCACCAAGGAGAACCTCACAGTGGGGATGCTACATTGGTCCCGCATATTAGTAAACAGCAGATCCAGTATGTTGGCTCCCCTTGTGGATGTGTCAACCAGCTGGTACAGGGCATTGGAGTTAACAAAGTTGAGTAACCTTTGAGCAAGTGAGTTTGAGCATGAGTAATCTGCCCAGTATGTGGGTAGTTAAAGTCACCCAAAATGATGGTTGTCAGCTGTATCTTGATAGACTCAAGTAGATCCAAATAAGCAGAGTGGGTGTCCTGATTTATGAAGGGGCTTCTATAGCTGGCAAAGACTTGAATAGCTGCCCTACAAACAGTCAATAGCATCTGAAGTGTATCAAGGTAATCATACTGTTTAAACAATCTGGATGTATATGTATTCTTAATGAATATTCATACACTGCCTTCATTAGTTTGCATGCCTTTGGTTTGAGGTCTGAAGGTGTAGAAGGAGGTGTAGCCTTGTATGGCTGTGGTGTCAACAGCCTTGAACCAGGTCTTTGTGAGTGCACAAATATCTCTGTCTTCCAAGGTGAGGACAACTTCCGGTGAGTGCAGTTTCGTGTTGACACTCCTAGTGTTTAGCAGCATAACTTTGTGATTATTTGCAAATGTGGTTTTTACACTGGAAATTTTGTCTTTGAGACACCAGCTTAAAAGGGCACTATGGGGGTGGCAAGAGCCTTGGCCAGTAGCCAAAATCTCAGGGGTGACAGATGAAGACCATCTTTGGCAAAGCATTTAAGTCCATTGAGCATGTCATCCCAGACTGACAGATAGTGGATCCCATTAGAACAGCAACAAATGCTAAGCCAATTATTGAAGTCAGTCATTTTCTGTTTGTATTGAGGCATCATCCTAGGTGAAGGTAAAATGCAGCTGAAGGCCAAGGGCACAGCTGCCTGGGACACATAGTCCAAGAGCTCAGTCATATCTCTCTTCATACAGTCCAGAGAGGTATGTCTCAAGTCATACACACAAACAGGAGCTATGATGTAGTCATAACAGTACCTGTTGGTGACAGATTTGAGTGCATGTGTGATATGGCATATCCTGGCACCTCAAAGACAGCTGACCATGATGATTCCCTTATCTAGCCTGATGAGAGGCACATCAGTGTGTCTCATGATGTAATCCCCTTATGACTACTATGTTTGATTCTGTGTTTTACCTTAAGCATTTGAGTGGTGAGACAGTGGTGCATGAGTTATTATGTGTACTGTCTTCTGCAGAGGTAGTATTATGTGTAGTGTGTTTGCGTTTGTGTTTGTGAAGTGTCTGGTGTTTAGGTATGTTCCTGGTAAGGACCTCTGCATATGTAGGTATGTGTGATGTGGGTTTGGGTGGAGTAGGAGTTGAGCCCTGCATGTTGACAACCCACTCATTGTCATATGTATTGACTGGTGTGTGCGAGAGCATGGATTCAAGTTTTTAATATAGTTGCATCTATCACATATTGTTTTTGTGTGGAATAGGTGTAGAAGTTTGGAGACCCTGTCCACATCTCTTCAACAGTCAGTAATTATGCCATTAGCAATAAATTATTGTTTGTGTATACATCACAACAAGCCATGGTTAGGCAGTGGCCTGACATATGCATAAATGTAACATGTTATTACCTTTATGGTGTCATTCTAAGGTAAAATAGTAGCTGACAGTTTTGGATAACATGGTAGATTGAGTAGACTGCTTTGCCAGGCATGTAGCACTTTCATGAGTCATAATCCTGTTATTAGGCAGGGTCCCAATAGCATATTTACAAATGTGATAATGTACAACTCCAGCAAAGTAAGGGTCATGCTGCTACACCTTGGGGTTCATAGCCTCAAACACACTCTCTGTAGGCCCTCTTTGTTGTGAAGATGTGGATGTCTGTGCATGCATAGAAAACTTGTTCAACTTTGCAGTAATTACTTTGGCCTTGCAAGTCTACAATGCCTGTCAAACAACCAAATATCAAATGGATGTTATGTTTTGTGTTCGGGGAACATAAATGTACAGTATGACATACCTAGGACATGTGGGATGGATAGAAACATTGCTCAAATGTGACTGACCACTCCTTTGCAGCAGGCCTCACATTCTTATCACACAGATTGCCACCATTACTCTGTTGAAGAGCAGGCTGCATGAATTGCTGTAAAACTGTCACCTAACATGGATCACTACCACTGTGGAGCTTGCTAGAGCAATCTTGGACATCTATGTCCCCTGATGTTGAACATTATATTGTGATGCAGCAGCTGTGCTCATAATCACCATCAGGTCAGTACCCTAGTCAAATCCTACAAGCCTCGGAACACAAGGCATAATGCATGCAAACATTAAATGATTGGTCTTGTTGATAATCAAAGCATCTACCTGGAAAAGGCTGCAACAAATCAACAGAGCTTTACAATATCTGGGACAAGTGTGTGGATCAACATAAAGGTTGTGGCCTGCTTCAAATAATGAATTTGGTGCTAACATTTTGCTTCTGGTGAGAGAAAAGAAGAGGGCCTTTGCATCCAGCAGAGTAAGGCCATAGTGAGACAAGCAGTAGTAGCAGCCAGGCAGCAGCAATTCTAGTGACTCCCCTCTTTTCAGCATTCTTCACAAGGTAATTGTTTTCAGTAAGCACTGCTTGATTAATGTCTAACTTAATAATAACTTTCTAAATACTCCATCCTTACCTTCACAGGGTGTATGTATTAGTTTCTCTCCAGTGTTAGGCAGTGCTCTGTACAGACTCAGACACCTTGTGTGACATTTTTCTTGGAAACCATGATGTAATTAACTCCAATACCAAGTTGCGCACAGGACAACCAACATGCAGTGACAAGCACTGTCCCCATAGTTGCAGAACAGATACTCCTGACATTGAGTGATATTCACAGTAAAACTGTTAAATCAATAAAAAAGGATCTTTTGCCATGAGTATGAGGTTTCCCACTGTGAACTTTGCCACCTTGGTGGATATGGGCCTCCTGAGGCAATGTAGACATCACATCATGTTTACCAACAACCACTTTATTATCAAACAAGCTGATATGGTACGTGAGAGAGGTGTATACACAATGTTGCTGGAGGCAAATCTCTCACGTAAAAGTACTCCTAATATCAATAAGATAGTCAGTGATACACACGCCACATCCATCACACAAAATTCAAAGCAGACATGAGCTGAGGCACTAATATCTAACCTTCATAAATCACAAAGACCTCATAGAGAAAGTCTAGAAAACAAATACCCTCAGCAGCCCTATATGTACTCTATAAAAACAACACACATATCAACACATAGATCTACATCTCATGGAGGACCAACCTATAAGCTCATAAGGCAAACTGACACACAATCTAACATTCTAGTCATTGCAGATGTCATTGTGAGACACACTGATGTCCCTCTCATCAAGCTGAGTAAGGAGAAATGCATGGTCATTTGCTTATCAGGGGTTGTTGTCTTCCACATTATGTATGTGCTCATGTCATTGGACCACAAGTAACACAGACTCAACATGTCAGTAATACAAGTATATTAACAGCAAAGAATACATGCTCTCTTGCACACCAGTCAGTACATATGACAATGAGCTGGTTGTCACCATGCACAACTCATCTCCCACTTCACCCAAACCCACATCATGCATACCTACATAAGAGGAGGTCCTCGACTGAAACATACATAAACACCAAAAACCTCCCAAACACAAACATAAGCATGCTACACTTAAGTCCACTGCAGAATGCACCACATATGATAGTTCTTGCTCCAGTCTCTCACCTGTCAAGCCCTTAAAGCAAAACAGTAAAACAAACATATTAGTCATATGGGATTCCCTTGTGAAACAGACAGTTGCCCCTTTCACCAGGCTGGATAAAGAGGAGGTCACTGTCAGCTGTGTGTCAGGTGACATGATCTGCCATATCACACATGCACTCATGTATCCCAAAACAGGTACCATTGTGACTCTTTCATAGTCCATGTTGGTGTGAATAACTTGAGATGTACTATCTGTAGAGAGACATGACTGAATGTCAGACTATGTGTATCAGGCAGGTATGCCCCTAGCCTTAAGCTGAATTTTACCTTCACCTAGGATGATGCCTCAATACAAATGGAAAATTATTGACCTCAATAATTACTTCATTTTCTGGTGTCATTCTAATATTATACAATATATGTCAGCCTGGGATGACATGATTAGCAGACCCAGGTGCTTTTCCAGATATGGTCTTCATCTGTAATCCCTGGGATTTCAGCTACTGGCCAAGGCTCTTGCCATCCACATAGTGATCTTTATAGGCAGTGTCTCAAGGACAAAATCCCAGACATGAAAACTGCATATTACAACAACCTCAAGCTTATACTGCTAAATGCTAAGTGTCTTAGTATGAATATGCACTCACTGAAAGCAGTCCTCTCCTTGGAAAACTTACATTTATTCATTTTTTATTTATTTATTTATTTAACATTTTTAACTGGGAAAGTCTGAATTGGAACAAAGCCAATTTTCAGCGGAGGCCTGGGGAGAAATGGTCTAGATGCATGTCTAGCATGCACATATTTGTGCAGCCACAGTGACGTGGTTAACGGTTATTGAGAGCACCTCAAACACATCGTCTCACACCTCCTTCCACATATTCAGACCACAAACTGAAGACATGAAAAATTAAGGAGGCAGTATTTCCATAGTCATTACAGATGAATACAAATCCAGATTGGTTACACAGATTCTCTGGAGATACTTCAGGTGCAATTAACTGTTGGTAGGACACCTATTCAAGACATTGCCAGCTACATTACCCCCTCTGTGATTCAGGACCATCACTCTGCCTATTTGTATCTACTTGAGTCTATTAGCAGATATCCAAACACCCTTGCTTTGTTTGACTTTAAATACTCAACTATTGACCTAGTAAATTACTCATGGTGTAACTCCCTCGCCTAAAGGTTCATCGACTTCATTCACTCCTGTGCACTGGACCTGCTGGTGAACACGCAACAAGGGGTGCCAACATCCTGGATCTGGTGCTTACCAATATGGGGGGCCACTCTAGCATGCCCACTATGAGGCCTTCCTCAGTGAGATCTGACCACAAGCCAGTCACATGTGAACTAAGTATCACATGTCCCCTCCCCACAACCATCAAGAAAACTAAAACACTTCTCCAAATCAAATAATTACCTTGGATGGGATGGTATAAACAGATGTACTGTACCCCACAGATGGAAATGGCAACTATGGCCAGGTCCACACCAATGTGTCATAAAAACACTTGTTTGAAGGCATTGTCTAGGCTGTACCTAATAGGACCAAAACAAGTTCTGCAGGGAAGAATAAACCTGCCTAGTGGACAGCTGCCATTAAAAGGCTTTACAATAAGAGGAAAAAAAAAACAACTTTTTTAGACTAAGATGGAGGGAGTACTAAACTGGAAACACTTAGCTTAAATAAGACAATAAGAGTTATTGTGAAGTCCTCCCTAGGAAACTATGAATTCAGAATAGTTTCCTCCACAAAGGGCAAACAAAAGGTGTTATTTAGTTATGTCTGTTACCTAAAAGGACAGAGTCAGATCTGTGCTGAACTGGTATTTAATTATTGCACATATATTGAGAATGCGGCCATAGCTCACCTGCCAGCTGTCAGGTTCTGTGAATATCTCACCCCCATCACCCCACCATATGAACCACATAACATACATATCACCTGTCCCTTACCTTGTATCTCTGAAGAGCAAGTCTTAAATGCCCACTCTAAGGCCAAACACTCAGCATCTATGGGACCTGATAACATCCCAGGCTACATCCTACATGGCCTCCAGCAGGATTTAGCAACACCACTGGGTACTCCAAACATAGTGTAAGCACTGACTTTGTCACAGATGAATGGAAAATGGCCACCATTATTCACTTGCACAAAGGTGGTCCTTCCACTGACCCCATAAAATATAGACCTATTAGCCTGACTAGGCTTATCTGCAAGGCCATGGAGTGAATCATCATGTGCTTTCTCAACAAAGATATAGGTAAGCCCCAAACAGTTGGTCCTATACAGTTTTAATTTGTCAAAGGGAAATAATGCCTGTGAAGCATTGTGGACTTCTTTGAGACACTCACCAAGGACCTGGATGAGGGGAAATATTGGCATACAGCCTACCTAGACATAAACAAGGCATCTGACACTATACCTCATCAAGACATCATTGACAAAGTCACCCAGCTAGGTATCAACCCTTATATTGTTAGGTGGGTTACTAACTGGCTCAACGATAGAACCCATAGAGTTAAAATAGTGGAATCCACCTCCAGCAGCACACCTGTAACTGGTGTTGTTACACAGGGATCTGTCCTTGCACCTGTACTATTTGGGATGTAGTTTTCCAATGTACAAGTTAAAATTAAAGGTCTATGGGTGACAAAGTTTGCTGATGACTGCAAAGTGGGAGCAGTAATAGAAGCTCCAGATGATGACAACATCCTACAAGAGGGTCTTATACACACAAATGATTAATGCCAAACCCATGGCCTTAACCTTAATGCACAAAACTGTATTAACATCCTTCTCGGTAAGGGTGATGTTCCTGCTAACTCACATATCAATAAAAATCCCTACATATGCACTCACTGGTGAGATATCTGGTCAAAGAGGTTGACAGTAACCTTACCTTTGATCACCATGTCTCCACAGTGATAAAAAGGGGGATTCTGCATTGCTCATCTCATCAGTATGGCCATTACACTCAGAAGAGTAAAAGTAGTTATAGCCGCTCTGCATTCTCCCTTCATCAGGTCAATAATGGAATACAATGTCCCTTTGGTATGCACCTTTGCAAGCATCTGCAGGAATTGGAGAGACCACAAAAGCTCCTCACAAGGATAATTCAAAGTTTTCAGCATCTGTCCTATGTGGATCATTTGAAATCACTGTCACTTTATTTTGTTTCATGCAGGCTACTCAGAGGAAATCTAAAGCAATCTGTGACCAGGCTTTAATGGAAATACTGCATATCCGCAAATCAAATGGTACATGGATAATTCACTCTATACACCATAACCTGGTATGTGACAGTAATACAAATTTGACTCCCAGAGGTTTACACACCTTTGGAATTGATTCCCACTTCATGTCAAACAGATCAAAACATTATACCTCTTCAAACGCAATCTGGATGATTGGATGTGTAATGATAAATTCCCCCCAGGGGTTATACCTGTGTTCCTCTTGGACAGGGGCAATTGTTGCTGATCATAGAAATAAGGGTAGAGCTTGGCCTGGCTTTAAGGTCTCTAGGGCCAGTAGCTTTCTAAGTTCCTATGATCCCATGATATGACCCAGGCATAGTACATGTGGGACTGCATGACCTGTGACATACCTTCCTAGACTATACTTACAGATACTTTTTGAGATCTCAGAAGACATCTGTGCACTTACTGAAACATCATTTAGAGCCACTGAGAGCACAACAACAGTGTAAGGTTATTATGCCCTCTACACAAACAGAGACTAAAGGTGGAGGTGTCTCTATGTACATCAAAACCAAAGATATCTCAAGGTTGGTCAAACAGGACAATGCACTTGAGCTGTGCCTGGTTCAATTCACAATAGGCATAATCCATTAGTACATCAGTGCAAGTTGTAGGCCCACTCTATGGCCCAGGAAACCCATATCATGTATTTAAACTTATTGGAAATACTAGCTAACCCAAGCAATACCATATGCATGGGTGACTTGCAGTATCCCACTATTAACTGGAAATCCTATATGACACTGAACATACAGATACAGAGATTCCAGGATTTTGTAAACAGTAACTCCCTGGACCAGATAGGCAATACATCAACCAGGGGAGCAAGTCCAATGGATGTGGGCCTCAGCAATATGGAAGAACCATGTACCCGCCCATACTGTAATGTCTTCCCTGGTAAGGTCTAAACACAAATGGTCTCCTTTGAAGTAGAAATAAAATATGGACCTACCATCCACACATGGAATATTCAGGAACTACTGTAAGGCTGACTTCCAGCTATTAGGTGATCACTGTCCAAATCTCAAGCCTCCATAAACACTGAGAACACTGTGACTTATGCAGATGTGTTCAAAGAAACCCTGTATGAGCATGTTACTAGGTGCATAGATGCAGCTGTACCCACCAAGGAGAAGTAGAGACCTAACTCAAAATCATGCCTCCCTGATGGAATCCCAGAGTTGATAGGGTGTATAACAGAAGGTAGACACTCATGGCAAAACATAGGGGTGCAGCACACAGCAGGATAAAAGCACTCTCAAAGTAAACAAATAAATCAGAGGACAAATGAAGTCCATCACAGCCAGATTTGATGTAAGTTTGGGCTTCCAGGCCAAGGACAACCACAAAGCATACTTTAGCTATGTTCACAACTGCAAAGTTAAGCCACAATTGTGTGCATATCTCATTGTCTTGGAACCACCTGTAATGAGGCAGATGATATAGCAAACCTTCTGGCTCATACATTGCTTTGCTGCATTACCCTTCTCTCCCCCTCAACCTTCCATCAGGAAATACTATCAAATATAAGTACCCCTACTATCACTTGGATGTGTTAATTACTGACTGAATGGGTTGGTTGTTTGAGGCACTGCTTTTTAGGTGCAAGGGTACTGAGTTCGAAATAGGGTGAAGGTGTAATTTTCTAACAGGATTACTATGTTTTTAAATACATATATCAATATACCACCACTTAGCATCGGACAAAAATTCTTTAAAGAAAAGAAAAATTGGGCAGATAGGACAGTGGTGAAATGGGACACAAGCAGGGTGAAAATCATAGTTAAAAGCAGATAGGTATGTGCAGGAAGGATATTAGACAGAACCATATCTATCCATTTCTTTAGTGGCAACAACTGCACGTTTTAACAGTTTTTTTAGCTTAATATGGACTGTCACACCCAGAGAGAGGGGTGATGACAACATAAGTGCATTGTCAAGTAAATTGGACAAAATTAAGTCTGTCCAGTGGACACATGTGAAATGGAGAGCTATGTATGGGACAATATTTTTTGGGAGACAGGTGCCCAATTTTTTTTTGTTAAGGAGGGAGTGGAATGGTGGGGAAGGGACATAGGTATGTATGGGGAAGGTAAGTTGGGAAGGTGAGGAAGCTTTTGCAGACAGACAAGACAGCAGCCCGGGTTGGTGTGTAACACAAGAGGGGTGGTGAACACCTTGATTGTGGAGGATATTGTGCATGCCAGTCACATGGACATCAGACACAGTAGCAATGTGACTCAAATATTCAACTATGGGACTGTCAGCACTGCACCTTCACTGCTCCTGTGGATGCAGTGGTTGACACCAGCACTTGGGGTGAGACTGCCCAACCAGTATAGGCAGCATGCTCCCCATCCTGCATAGGTTTGCACCAACAGATTGATGCACAAGCTTATGCACCATGCCTGGCAGTTGGTCCTGAGTGACAAAAACATCCCCTATACCTCCACTCCCAGAAGGGGAACCACCCCACGCCTATGGAGCAGAACTACCCAATAGAGCATGTAGTGCAGGGGCTGCAGAGGGGTGCCACCAGGCTGCTTCCCAGATGTGCTGGGCCCCTGTGCCCAACCCTGGGGAGCCAAGGTAGGTGGATCACTGGGAGCAGACCTACTTTGTCACTCTGTGGTAAATGAAATATAAACATAAGGAAAAATAAACATAACCAAAAAGAAATGTAATTAATAACATAAGAGAAAACAATAATGAGTAATGGAAACAAATTTAAAATAATATAATAAGGAACACAAGAATAAATAATGTAAATGATTTTTTTTAACAGCAAAGCAAAATTAAATTATACATAAGGCCAACATAAGAGGTAATTACAAATAACATGATAGTATCAAATGATAATAATAAATATATTTAATAAACAGAAGAGAAGGGGTGGGGTGAGAGAAAAAAGAACATTAGTAACTTCACAGATATAACTACACAGACTAAACGACATACTTCTAGATATGCTAGATTTCACTTGTGAGAACACTGACTACTTATATTGTGTATATGATGTTCCATGTATATAGTTCTCAACTTCTTAGCATGAAACATTGGGGGCCAAGCCATACATAATGGTGGTACAAAGGCACAACGACAGGGAACATTTTTACATAGTTTGAACATGCAATAGTAGAAAGGTGTTCTGATAACAGATTTGCCATAACTTGCATTTCAATTGATATCATATATCTGCAAATCAGAAGACCAGATATATGGGGCAATATTTATTACATTCTGCAAAAATCGTGACAGTTGAGATGTATGTTTGTGTACACTGATTATAGTTGACAGCTGGACATTTCTCATTTGGCTGGTGTGAGATTAGCACTGATTGCAGGAATACTGAACATTTTATTTTAAAACATAAATTATCAGACAGCCATCTCCTTTTAAAATTTATTGATTCATATTGTGTCAACTCTTGCATTTACACACATGCATAGCTGTGTAGGAGTTCCATTACCTTACACATTTACCTCATTCATTTATTGACTGCAACCTACAGTATATATCAGACAAAATGAGCAGAACACAACATTGACTCAAACTATGTATTGCATAGCATTGATTTCTGAAGTTCTAAAACAGTGTTGCCTACTGCACATATGTAAGGTAGCTGTCGGATTAGAAACTACAAGCAGTGACTACAGGAATACTAGACATTTTATTTTAAGCATTGAATTATCAGAGCAACATCTCTTTTTAAACTTTATGGATTTATGTGGTTTCAAATCTTGATTTACACACAATGCATAACTGTGCAGGATTGCCATTAACTTACACTTTTATGCTGTTATTCACTGTAACCTGCAGTAAATGTCAGACAAAATAAGCAGAACACAACACTGACTCTTAATCTGGGTATTGCACAGCATTTATTTATGACATATGGTGAAACATTATTGACTACTGTACATTTATCAGTTGACTGTTATTGGATTAGAACCCACAAGCAGTGACCACAGGAACACTGACCATTTTATTTGAACGATTAATTATCAGAGCACCACCTCCTTTTATACTTTTATTGATTAATGTTGCTTCAAATCTGGCATTTACACACATGGATAGCTGTCTAGGACTTCTGCTAATTTATACGTTTACCCTATTCATTTATTGAGTGCAATCTAGAGTATATTTTAGACAATGAGCAGACCCCAACATTGACTCTTAATATGGGTACACCACAACATTAACTGATGGTTGGAAGATATGCTACACAGTACTGCACTCCTACTTGGTTTAACTTGTTTGACCAGTTCAGGTGTGCACTGACACATTAATAAAATGCATGATGTCCTAGGTATTTCATATATAACTGTTAAGACTGCAATATCAGTATTTACTTTATTTTAAAATTATACATTACATTATTACTTTATTGATTTTCTTACATAACACACACTTGCCTCATTATGGCAAATGCCTTGCATGGGACTGGATATTGCAAGCCCTCTCTTCTGCAGCTTTGGTAAAAGAAGGAGACCATTATGCATACCAGTTTTGGAAAGATTCACCTAGTATATTTACAAATTACTGGGTTATATACTTACATATTTTTGGGATGTGCCCATCCCTAGAATCTTAGATCAAGGTGTCCAAGGTTCACTTCTTCCTACAATACAGGTCATCGAAGTGGTGATGACACTTCTCACCAGTGTGGGGGATACTAGTTGCACTGGTTAGTTCCCTAGCCAATTTATTCCAGACCTCATACTTATACTCTGAGCCTTGGTACTCGTCCTGCAACAGCTGGGGTCCATGGTGTTCTACCAATAGTCCAGTGAAAACCCTGGCCTCCTGCACACCCCACCTTTGCACCTAAAAGCACAAAATGTCACCAGCACCAGCAGCCATACCCACATTCAAGGTCAGGCACCAAGGAATAATGTGAAATGTCCACCTATTTTCCTTTACTTAGGCTGCATTCTCATCCTTGCATGTCATACTGTAACTTTCAGAAATGTGTCTTGTCGCTTAGAAAATGTACACAAACCATTTGATAGTGAAGCTTAGCAACACAAAAACTAGAAAAGACCATTGACCATGTTTAAGTGCTGTTTGACATTGTGCAACTTTTGTAAATGAAACAATTATTTAATTAAAAGTCAACCAATGTTTCAGTCAACTGACACGGTTTTACAGCACTATATGTAAAAAGTATTACTGTGCAGGACTCAAACCAGGACCTACTACACTGGAGGTCATAACTCAACTTATTTAGCCACATGGATAGTGAAGGATGACTGTATATCTTCAGATATACTGTGAAGGTGCCTGCAAGCAAAACATAGCTTCACTGCACTGGTTTGCATGTTGCTAAGTACTGCAAAACTACAACAATTGAATACATTTGGTTTCGATTATTAGCTGTCTAGCAGATGTCTAATGCTTAAGTATGCTATGCTATAATTAGCTAAGCAATGCACTGCATCATGCAAAAAAGCACACTTAAAACAAAATATATTAAAATTGAATGCATCCAGTTTCTATTTTTAGACATCCTAGTGGATGTCTGATGTATATGTGCGCAAAGCTAAGCATAGCTAAGCAATGTGCTACATCATGAAACAAGCATGTAAACATAAAAATAAATAAATAAATAAATAAATAAATAAATAAATAAATAAATAAATAAAATCCACTTTAATGAAATAAAATGTCTTGTACACCTTTCTGTCAAGGTAAATTGGCCGAAAGGTATGTGGCTGTGCTGTCAGTCCTACATGGATTCAATATCCATGCTGCTGTAATATCCCTTAGGTGCACATCATAATTAATATGTATGGCACTCTGCTGAGAGAGAACAGTGGCTATGTACATGGATATATTCCATGTAGGCTCTACAAGAAGCCTACACAGACTTTATTGAATCCTGGGGACTGCGTTAAGATGGTTCTTTTGTAAAAATCTTTAGGATTAGTTTCAGACAGGAACTCTTAAGAGTAAGTGCCCTTTTCTAAATTTAAAAATATATAATCCATTTTGCCACAAAGTAAGCTGCACGTAAAGTTGTATGTCAGGTTAAATTTAGTACAGTCATTGGAAGGTGTTTTTTGTCATTGCTTTCCAAAAAATGACATAAGCAAAGCATCACTTTGTTCAATGCTTATCTCAAAAAAAAAAAAAAAAATCAAAGCTTAACAGTATAATCTGGTAGGAAGATGCAGGTAACTACCTCAGACAATTTGTTACATAAAAAAAATACTTTCATATCGCTAAATATGTCCTACATCTGCCTAAAACTTCTAATCTGCAGGATGATTCTGTAGCCATACATGCCATGTGAAGGGACATCCCACTGCTGGTTTTGTCTCTCAATATCACCTACAGTAAAGACAAACTACAGCTATGAAGACTGCAAGACTTGGAAATGGATACAAACATACTTCTCAACCTCTTAGATCAAAAAATCTAGACAAAGCCAAAAATAATGGCAAGATCAAAGGCAGAAAATAGGGACAAATTTTAAATATCACTCCTATAAACTTAAAAAAATGTTAGAATAATAGGTTTTGAATTAACATGCATATAACTTCAATTCCATGTGGTTTGCCAGAAAATCACAAATTTTATGAGGAACAGACCAAAAATATGAGGCAAAAATCTGGAGATTCTGTGAAAATCTGGACTACTGAGCACTATGGTTAAAAATAATAAGCTGACTTTTAAGGACTACCTCCCATCTATTATCATATCTTCCTTCATTCATCTTGCTGACATACTTTATCTCCTCATTCCACTCTTAGACATCTCTATAGGTGCATGTCCTACAATCCTTCTACTTTAACTGATCTAATGCCCTGTACTTAGGCCTAATGGCTTCAAAACATGATCAAAACACCACCACCTGGCTGCTCGTTGAGGTTCTTAGATGCCAACATATTAAATAGGTGCTTTGAGCACTCTGAAGGCTTCTAGCCAGACAACATCTAGAGGATCTGCTGACATAGGTTCATAGGTAGGTACTAGGCTATTGGCCCTATGGCCTATATAAGCACAGCCAAAAAGGTACCCTGGCCTTCGTCACCCAAGAACATTATTTTCCTGTGCCCCTGTCGAGCAGAGCCACAGAGGTGATCCCTGGGGTGAATTTCCTATTTCCCATCCAATCATCAAGATTTTTCTTGAAGAGTGCTAATGAGGAGCTTTGTTTGATATAGATAGGTAGTCTGTTCCAGAGTATGGGAAGTCTCTGGGACAGGAATCTATCCCTCCAGCATGTTCTGTTTATTGTAGTGACAAGGTTTATGTCCCTAGAGCATGTAGCTCGGAGGGATTGGGATTTCTTTAAGTGGAGCATGTCCAACAGCTCTGGGTTTGACATAGCTTTGTATGTTAGGCAGAGATCACCTCTGAGTAGGTGATATACGACTGAGTAAAGCTGGAATTTTTTGAGATGGTCTGTGTAGTGCATCTGTTTCAGGCCAGTAATCCTCTTTGTGAGGTATTTCTGCAGCCTTTCAAGTTGTTGTAGATGTCTTGCGAGGTACTTACCAAAAGGGGCATTGTACTCTATATTGGGTCTAATGAGTGACAAGTAGAGGGGAACAATGACCCCTTTTTTCCTGGATGAGAAACCTTTTGTGATGAGGTGTGTCACATAGAAGGATTTCCTGACTACTGTGGCAATGTGATTATCAAAGGAGAGACCACTGCCCACCTGTGTCCCAAGGTCTCTTATCACACTTTCAGTTTTAAGTAGACTACCAGCTATGTGGTAGCTCATGGGTACAGAGTTTTTACCAAAGGGGGATGACAATGCACTTTTTGGCATTGAGCTTGAGGCCATGGCTTTGACACCAGGCATCTGTCTCCATGATGTCCTTTTGTAAGATGTCCACATCGTTAGGAGTTTTGATTATGGCTCCTAGTTTGCAGTCATCTGCAAACTTCATTAGCCAAAGACCTTCTGTGTTAGCCTGTACTTCAGAAAAGTAGATACCAAACAGGGAAGACCCAAGACTGAACCCTGTGGTATTCCACTTGTCACTGGTCTGAAGTCAGATTTGGAGTCTGCTACTTTCACAGTGTGGGTTCTGTCAGTGAGCCAGTTGGCAACCCGTCTTGTGACACAGGGATTTATACCTAGTTTAGTGAGTTTATCTATAATTCCAGAGTGGAAGATAGTGTTAAAAGCCTTGACGAGATCTAGATAGGTTGTGTGAACCACCTTACCCTTGTCTACGGCTTTGATGACTGCTTCAAAGAAGTCTATTAAGTTTAGGAAACATGATCTGCCTTTTACAAACCCGAACTGGGTGGGGTCCAGAGTTTGGAGATTACCGATGTCTTTGTGTATAAGATCCATGATGATACGTTCCATGGCCTTGCAGACCAGGCTCGTTAGGCTAATGAGGCGGTAGTTCCCAGGGTCTGTAGTGGCTCTCCTTTTGTGGAGTGGGATAACCATTGCTGTGCGCCATTCAGTGGGCACAAAGCCTGAGGTGAGGCTATGATTGAACATGGTGTTTAGGTGGGGTGCAGTTCATTCTGCAGTTCATGTATAACACTGCCCAGGATGTTGTCAGGTCCCACGGATGCTGTATTCTTGGCTTTGGAGAGTGTGGTTTTTACGTGTGAAGCCATGATTACAGGAACTTTGCATTGTTCCGGTATAGAGATGGGCCCTTTAGGGAGGGTGAGAGGGGAGTAAAGTTAGCACTGAACCTATCTTCCAAGATGTTGGTAATATCAGTTGGTTCTGTATATTTAGTGCCATTGTGATGTAACTCAGAGCAGATCTGAGTGTTGCCATTGAGATTCTTAACATAGGTATAGAATGCTTTGTGGTTGTCTTTAGAATAAGTGGTGATTTTGTTTTCGTAACTAGCTTTGGAGGATTTTATGAGGGATCTCAGCTTCTTACTGTGGCTGACCAGGGAGTTTCTCCAGTCATGGACTTTTACTCTTTTTTGCAACAGTTTCTATCTTCTGTTGTAGAGTTTGCTTATGACAGGGGACCACTAGATTGGCTTCCTTTTTTTGGAGGATAGCATCTTGGTTCTGTTAGGGATAGCACGATCCATGCACTTGTGTAAGTGCTTATAAAGTGCATTTGTGTAGGATTCAGCAGTTGTACCTCTATTGTCCATCTGCATGGGTGTCATGAAGTTTGCCACTTCTGTCTTAAGAAGCGTGAAGTTGGCTTGGAGAAATTTTTTACGACGGTTTTCCTATTGAGGATGGGGGCGAGATGTGGATGTCTAGGGTGATTAGCTTGTGGTCGGATCTAACCAATGAGAAATTGACTTCTGGTGTGGAACACCGGTCAACCATGTTGGTAATGACCAGGTCAAGGATATTGTTGCCCCTGTTGGGGGTGTGGATAAGCTGATCTAAGGCACTGCAATTTATGAATTCCAGAAAATGTTCAGCAAAAGAGCTGGTACATGAGTAGTTTTCCCAGTTAATGGTGGGATAGTTGAAATCATCCATTAAACATGGCTCTGAATGACTGTTTCTGCATTCACCATCTCAGAAGCTGATGCTAGTGTTGACCGAATAGCTAAAGTCTTCTTAGGTTTAGACTTTGGCTCAACAAGAAGCATGTCTTTGGAAAGTTACATAGTTGGCTGCAGGATTTCCCACACTGAGAAGATATAATCATTCCCTGAAAGAATATTTTTGACCTCCCATATCATTAACTGTGTGTCTCAGCTTCTTCTATAGCTGTTTTTAGTGTAAATAATTTTATTTTCTGTCTGATTGCTGGCCAGATTTTATTGTGTATTGTACTCCCAGCTGATCACTTGTTACTTTCTCCTGTGTTATGCTATCAGTTTATTTGCTTTAATTTATTTGATTTACTTTGCATACCATTCGACTCAATCACATAAATAAACATGAATTTGTAACTCTGTGTTGGGAGAGCCCTATTCTTCATTGAACTCTCTGTTCCAGATTACAAAGGTCTAAACAAGGTTTCCAGATGTAATTTAGTAAACAGAAGCAAAGGATAACGTGTTTAAGGAAGTATGCTTCATTGAAAATCTATGCTGGATTCCCTTCTTTTTTATAGATTAAGAGTCAGTTATGTCAAATTAAATAACATTTTCTTTATTTGGAAGTGTTACAGATGTACATTCAAGAATTAGAATATAAAATGCCAATAATTCCTTTTCTGCTTTAAAATACTGCCACTGTTTTAGATAAATCAGTCATTCATTTGACTATGAAACCTATAAGCCATTTCTGGTTTTACTTTTTAATTCAAATAACCCAAAGCACGCCTGCACAAAATTAAACAAGGGACTTTTTTTTTTGCTTAAATCCCTTCAATGCCATGAAGCAAATCAGCATATTCATGACATTTGTAACTTTAAAAAACACCAATCAAGCCAATGCAAAACCTTCTAAACTTAGAAAAGATAGAAACAATACACCACACCACCATATGGTAATATCAAGAACATGAGTTGCAAATGTATTGAAATCACTTAAAATGCTCTGCTCATGTTGATTAAAGAAAATGTCATGAAATGAGTAGGGAAGCTCCTTTCAGATAATTTTCCTTTAAAATAATGAGTCAGATGAGATTTAATTGCATACCAGATTGCATTTGCTGAATGATTCATATATGGGAACCCTTGCCAGAAGTTGTTAGTAAGGCCTACTAATGAAGTTAAACAGAAATATATTTTAATGGAGACTTGATACTAAATTCCTGAAGCAAAACTCTGTTCAGATTACTTTCCATTGTTGTGATTATAGGTTTACTTGGTATGTAATCTAACAAGCTGGAGCAGATTTATCTACTCATATTGAGATTATAAATTAATTTCTTATGTTTAGGCATATGAATATAATACTGATATAAGTGGGATAAATTACTTAACAAGATGTAAGGTTATGAAAAAAAAAAAAAAAAACTAAACTCAACGTAATTCAGGTCTGTCCAATTCATGGCCCATGGGACACAAACTGGTTCTCTTGAGCATGCATTCTGGCTAATGCCATATCTCATAACACCTCCATATTGTTTCTTGCAAAGTTTCACTTATTGTTGGCTCACTTTAGAGCCAATAAAATACCAACTTCCTGGAATTCATTAAGGTCAAAGGGTCAGTGGCAGGTGGTACATGACTCATACCACTGTGGTGAGTTTGAAAATGTCACCACAGAGTGTTTACTATTTTCAATGGATCATCAGGGTATCATCAAGCAGCTGCTATAAGAGAAGAGGCTTTTATGCCATTTAATTAAAAATACAAAATGTCAAAATCTATTTTATACATACCAACAATGGGGTTGTACAGCAACGTGGAAAGGGATAATTCTGTTATCAATATTTTGTGTTTTCTGCATTTTGTACTTTAAACATTTTGTACTTTTATCCAAATGTCATAGGACCGAGAAAGCAATTGACCCAACAACAAGGAACAGTACAAGAAATCTCTCATAATTTAAAAGTGATAGTCATAGTTAGGATAAATTATTTATGGTTCTATGTATTACTACTTAGATTAGATATTTTGTTTCTTGTAATCTATGTATGCTGGATAGCTACTTATTCAACCCATTTGGGAACTTACTGCCTATTTTTGCAACATACCATTTTTTTATTGCCTGTGTGACATCCCTGCACTGGCCCAGTAACCAAGGAGCCTCAATCTGCATCACTAACACCAGTGAGGGACATGTACAATGGAAAAATGAGAAGTATACACACAGTAAAGTACAATTTCTGTTAAGAGCACGCAGAGATCACAGTCAGGCTGGGGCTGGTTCCTCCCTCTTTCTCCAGATCCCCAATAAGACTCCCCACTGGCACAGCCATAGGGTTCAGATCTCAGCCGAGTGGTCAAGCCAAAACCTCCAGCACCCTCTCTGTCCAACCAGTGCTTTATGTGAATGCCCAAGTAGCTGATATGCATACACACACACACACACACACACACACACACACACACACACACACACACACACACACACACACTTTGAGATTTGATTTAGATACAAACAAACAAACAGACACTCCTGGGGGGTGCTGGCACAGGATCACTAGCTATGTCCCCTTCTGCCCAGACTAGGTAGTGCCAGCTGCCAACAACCACTACTTATCAGCTACTATAAGGCACTTCCCAAAGTGTGACCAATTCTACTGTGTGATGTTACTACTATCCAAATGATAAGTGTGACCAAACTTTTAAAGGTATCCAAGAGTGGCCTGTACAGTGTTGCCAAATACATGCACGTACTCTCAGAGCTTACATATATCTAAACAAACCAGACACAATTAAAAGGTTACATATATTTAATAATAAATAATAGAAGAACAAGGCAATATTCAATAACTCAACACATTGACAACAGAGTTCAGAATCACAGGAAATATTTTTAAACAACATAGCAGGACAGTCTCACATAAATACAGAAAACATCTAGACTGAGCTACTATTTTCCTAACTATCTCATAGAGAGAGATACTATGATCTAAGACTTACTTACAGAGCAGGGCAAATACAAGTGCTGAATGGATGTTTACAGGTCCAGAGACAAATACAAAAAGCACAGACTCACTCTCTGAAATAGTTCTTAAATTACTATCAAACATTTCTGCTGGGTTATATCAGATGACATCATTCTTGTCATTTCTGCTTTTAGTTCCCAGGCTAACAGAAACTTTAAAATTAACACCTCTGTGTAAAAAAATACTTACCCCTAAGAAGTTGCCTGGAACTGGAAATCGTAAAACTGTTAAACACTTTTACCTTGGAAACCTGTAATTATTTCTATTTCCAGACAGTAGAAAGACTTTCTAGCTGCAGACATTCTGTCTCTTTGCTAAAACTGAGAGATAACACAATTGTAAACAATTTCAGCTTATTTTCTTGAGGGTTTGCAAGTTAACTCTGTGTGCTCCAGCTACTACTACTAAAACATACATCTGTTTCTGTTCTTTCCCAGAAGGGTACACTGTGTTTACATTCTTGAAGTTAAGGACATAGTTTACAGTTTATTTACATTTGTAAGACAAAGTTATGGATCATATTAATATTTACAAATGACATAAGATTATTTACAAAATTCTAGATAGCTGGGCTGGTAGCCTTCACATGCTGTACTAGCTGCAAGTAGCACTTGCATTGAATGTATTATCACAGTTAAATGATTGTTGATATTAATATGGCTTGCCAGGGCAAAATTATGTGCAACAAGTTGAGATACCGTACTGTGGCAATTATTTCTTTCATTTCTGTCACAATCAAATGTCAGCGGTATTCTTCGCACAGGCAATGGCTGTGTTTGTATAGGAGGGCTAAGTAGGCATGCTACCTGTGAAAGTGCAGGGCAGTTATATTTCAGTGTTGAATGATAATTGACACAGCTTTTTGGGTCAATGTATGTGTTGAAAAGCAACAAAAAATCAAAGATATGTATTGTGCAGTGAGCATCAGTCTATGACTGTGAGAGTGAAAGGCAAAGAATACTACTCTGTCCATTATATTTTTGACTTCCTTCTAGTCAGAAGTGATGTATTCTCTAAAGAAAGGCACATGTCAATGAACCTTGTAGATTTTGAAACTTATATACATAACAGGATTGTTATTATTAGTTGTATTTTTTCCACCCTCTAGAAAGTCAAGCAATACTAAATACAGTATCTCATGCAAAATGTTTGGACACCCTTTAACTAATTACTGTAAGTGGGGCTTACTCACAGAAGGAGCAGACAGTTCAGTTTTTGTATTGATATTCTGAATAAATATTAATATCCAGTGGCAAACAAAACCTATCTTATTTGGTTCCTTTAGTAATCAGAACATTCTTGTTTTAGTCTTTTCTGAAATAGAAGATGAAAGAGCATTTTGAAGTTTTTACATGAAGCTTTATCAAAAAGCTATAACCTAAGTATGGTTATAACTGTTACTGTCCTGTTTTGAATAAAGCTATATAAATTTTAAAAGACTGATAACTTAGAACAGATGCAGTTAGAGGATCGGCACTAATTTGTAAAGCTGACAAGACAGCATCTGCACAGCATATCAGTCTTTTACCTGTATGGTACCTATTTAATGCAGATTATGAATGTGAAATAAGAATTGTTTCCTAACACTCCATAATAAAAGAATGCACATTAAATAAATAAAGGCATGCTCAAGATAATTCAAACAGCAGACTATTGCCTACATTCTTTACAATGCCATGCTAAAATAGATGCTCTGATTGAGTAATGCTCCTGTTGTTGGTGGTCTACTTCACTTGGCCTGTCGTAAATACTCTCCTCAAGTCTAGATGGCTGTTGCACCTAATCCACCACCCACACCTCCTCTACCAATGCACATTTTTATTTAATATGCTACTAGTGCTGTATAACAATGGAATCAGGATACACACTGACAAACTCTCTATTAATCATGTCAAAAACTGTTTTGGAAATAAATGGAATCTACTGTAGCACCTGATGACATTCCTGCTGAACACAACTGCTTAGCTGCTAGTTTTATTGCTTACCCCATAGCTTTAGTCATTAGCTGATCTATACAGGAAGCCTACATTCCTAAAATATGGAAGCAATCTATTCATAATTTGTTTCCACAAATGTGGTCTATAAATGGCCATAGTACTCCCCCTTTCTAAAATCCATGATAAATGCATTTATATGCAATTATTAACATGCATTACAAATAATAATAATTTATCATATCCAGCACAACACATACTTTGTTCCAGGCACAGTACAGACACTGCTCCATTAATATTCACAAATGAAATTAACAGACAGTGAAATCCATAAAGCATGATCTAATATCCTAACCTGCAGCCTCAACAGGCTGCAGGACAATGTAAAATATTAAGAATAAGGATTACTATTAAAAATGTTGGATTCTGTACACAGCTAACTTAGCAAAACTTAGCAAAAATAAAAGAATGCTAATCCATCACTGAATAAAGATCTGCTTAAACCCTTAAATGATTTGTATCCATCTGGAAAGAGGGCTTTATTTTATTTCTGCTAAGTTTTGCTAAGTTAGCTACAGCCAGGCTGTGATATTCTGAACATCTATCCTTAATACTCACAGGAATCACTGACTCCAAATTTTTCCATGCTGTGGCTCATCTACATCTAACTCACTGATTAGATAGTCTTGATATAAGCAGTAAAACTCTACTTTTGTTTCACAAATACCTTAAAAATTTATCTCAAAGGGCGAAAT
This sequence comes from Protopterus annectens, assembly GCF_019279795.1. Taxonomy (NCBI): domain Eukaryota; kingdom Metazoa; phylum Chordata; order Ceratodontiformes; family Protopteridae; genus Protopterus; species Protopterus annectens. The sequence continues at coordinate 242,282,227 of NC_056739.1, forward strand.
GGCAAAACACATTCTGATACTCCAAGATATTAGTGTTCCTCAAGGATTTACACTTGACCCTCTAATTTTCAAAAAAAATGATTAATGATATGTATTAGATAGTGACAACGTTTTTACTAGTACAGTATGTAGAAGCTCTGCATTAATGTATGTTGCATCATCCTTCCAAGAATTTCAGAAATTAACTCAAATAGATTTACTTTAGGTTGGTCAAATAGGATGATTTCCTTGAGCTTTTCCATGTCCAAATTATCATATTCTGTCAAGCTATAGATCATCTTCTATGACCCCCATAACCCGTAGCTCATACTTAGACATATTGGAGGCACTTACAATTCTACAAAAATCCCTACTCATGGGTGACTTTAACTAGCTCTCTATAAACTGGGAATTCTATATGACCAAAAATTTGTGAGCCCATAGATTCATGGAGTTTGCAAACACATCCTGGATCAGTTAGTCCATATGCCCAGTAGGGGTGCAAACATATTGAATCTGGTACTCACAAATATGGGAGACCTCTGCACCATCACCCCCCACACCACCACCAACACCACCACCACCACCAAGTGTAGTGTCCTCTCTGGTATGATCAGACAGTAAATCTGTCTGTTTTGAAATAATAATTAATGTTGTGACCCCAACAAACCTCCTAACAGTTAGGAACTTCTCTAAGTCAAATTACCTGTTATTAGATAGTTACCTGGCAAAATTCAAGCCCCTCCAAACCCAGAGAGCACTGTCAACTATGTAGAATTGTACACAGAAACCTGTACACTCATGCTAATAGATGTACAGAGACAGATGAGCCTACCAGAAACAAGCCCAGAGCAAATTAAAAAAAATAAAACACAAACTACTGTTAGAATCCGAACATAAACAGAAGGTACAGCAAAAGAAAAAAAAAGACATAGCTCATCAGGTGAAGACAAACTAGTAAAAGGTCAAATTATGTCAACCAAAATCAGTTTTGAAGTAAAGCTACCCTCCCTGGGAGAAGGCAATCACAAGGCTTTCTTTAGCTATGTCTGAAACTTCAAAGATAATTTACAGCAGTGTGCAGAACTGCTGGTCAACAGAACCACTTACATGCAGTTGTAAGATACAAAAAACCTGCTGGCTGACAAATTCATCACCAGTTTTGCCTCCCTCTACCCCAAGACCATCCCCCAAGTAATACCACCAAACCACAGCCCAACCCACCCATCATACTGATAAGAGCTTAAATCTACTCTGTAAGGCTAAGAACACCACATTGTTGGGCCCTCATAATATCCCAGGATGCCTCCTAAATTGTCAAAAGCATAATCCCTCTGAACCTCTGGAGTTACTATATAACCTTAGCCTCCAGACAGGCTTTGTGCCACATGAGTGGAGGACTGCCATGGTCAACCCTCTGCACAGTGGTGGTGTATTAATGGACCCTGGAAACTGCAGACCCTTAAGTCTGAATAGTGTCATATACAAAGCCATGGAAAGATTTATCAGGTACATGATTAATAATGACAAGGGAAACCTTCAGACACTGGATCATTCCTAGTTTGGCTTCATCAAAGCACATCATGCCTAATCAACCCGGTGAACATCTTTGAAAAGGTATTTGAGGCAACAGATTAGGGCAAAGCAGTGCATACTGCCTTCCTTGACCTGGCTAAGGGATTTGGTACATTATCTCACCTAGGAATTGCAAACAAAACCATAGAATTAGGCAATAACCCTTATGTTGTATAGTAGATAGCCAGCTTGTTAGAAAGTTAAATAGAGTAATTCACCTCTATAAAAAGGCCAGTCACTAGCAGAGTCCCTTAGGGCTCTGTGTTGAGCCCACTCCATTTTTGCAGTTTACCTCTCAGAAGTCAAAGCCAATGTCAATGGCCTCTGGCTGACAAAATGAAGCAGTCATAGCATCCACTCAAAGCACTAACATCCTTTAGGAAGGACTAACACAGACAAATGACTGATACCAAAGCCAGAGCTTAAAACTCACTGCCAAGAAATGCATAATATTACCCACTGGGAGGTTGGCCATCCTAGGTAACTGCTTCAATGATAACATTCCCCTAAGAGTTGACCGAGTAGTTAGGGATTTGGGGACATATATATATATATATATATTGTAACTTGTTTTTTGACCAACATATATATAACATAGTAAGGAAATCATACTATCTGGCAATGGTGTAGCATCTAGGTGCAAGGATGTTAATATTCTTCTGTATTTGGCCCTTAACTGTCCCATTATTAAGTACAATGCCTTCTTTGGTTTGTACCTGACAAGGCACATGTTGCAACTAGAATGTCCACAGGGGGGGTTCCTCAAAAAAAGAATACAGAGTGTAAACAGCATGTTTTATGCAGATCACCTCAAAGCCTTACCTCTTTCCACTCACTTCCCAACTGACAGATGAGCGGTAATCTGTGCCTGGCATAAATGGCATCCTTGGATCCTTCTTTGATGGATGTTTTGCATATTTGCAAAACCAGTAACATCAGAAGTACTCAGTTTAAAGACTTGAACTTTGCTTGTGACATAAATAAGACATCCTGGAAGAACAGGTATGTGTCTCTCAGAAATTCCTCTCTTCTGGAAAAGGCATGAAAGGCATCCATGTGAAACAGATATCTTCCCTAACCTTATTCAAGTGTAACTTGGAACAGTGAATGGGAAGTCAGGAATTCAGCAGGGTTCCAGCAAATATGCATCTAATGGACCAAGGCAGTCTGTAAATTACTGCCCTAGCTTACATATACCCCTTAAAGTAACCTCTAAGGCTCCAAAGACTTGCAGTATACATTTGGGATGCATGGCCAATCAACTTATTATTTCATTCTCAGCAATTACTTTCTCTTTTCCTATGTCTGACTCGTATAACTTTTCATTAAAATGATTTTTCTGTCAATCTTATTATGTTAATGAATAAGCATACTCATTTAAGGAAAAAAATGGAATGTATATATGATATAAAATGATCTGTTGAAATATCATGTAGCTATGTCAGATAGAAAGAATGAACCAAAAAATACAAATTAACTGCTAAAATTGGTTTCCAAATGTAAATGCAGCTTTTTGTGACACTTTCTTACAGCAGAATCCTCTGGAAGTAGTTTAAAGTCTGCTCAGATTATCCAGGTTAGCAGGCAAGAAATAGATACATAAGTGTGCACATAAATAAATTAATAAATAATGGATATATGCTGTATCTGTACTTGTGCAATCCATATGCAAGCAGATGCATATGTGTGCGTGTGCTGGGGGGCTGAACATACACATTACCTTTTATCAGTGTTTCATTTTAAAATCTGATACTAATTTTCAGATTAGCAATGCAGCTGGGCACCCAGGATTGAGTGATAAGTATCATTTTCCATCTTTTCTTCGCACCGTGCCAAGTTTATTCTCTCAAGCCTTTGCAAGCGTTGAAATTATAAATCATTTTGAATGGACCTGGGTAGGGATTATTTATGCAGTTAATGATTTCAGCATACAAAGGAAGTCAACAGATGAAAGCAATGTTACTCAGAGGCCATAGTTGTGTGGCATTCTTTGAGATAATTCCAGTAAACCCACAAAGCAATAGAATCATTTCACTTGTGGAGACCATCATAGCCTCGGATGCAAATGTAATGCAATTTTGCCTATCCCCCAGAGGTAATGCTTATCATGGAGGAAATGGCAGCACGTAATATAACTGGAAAAGTCTGGTTAGCAACAAGTTGGGGCGAAGACTCTGTTTTTTCACATAAGAGGCTCTGGCAAACATTAATTGGTACAATAGTAGTTACACAGCCTGCTGGATCTATGCCAGGATTCAGACATTTCCTTTATAGCATTCACCCTTTTAAATATCCTGAATTTATTTACATAAAGCCATTCTGGGCTACTGTATTTAGCTGTTCGTGGGAGGATAATTTAAGCACTGAAAATACATCAAATAAAGATGGAACTGCTGATTACAGGTTCTGCACTGGAGGAGAAAAACTAGAAACACTTGAAGAAAGTATTTTCCCCATCAAGAACTTCAGAAATCCCTATACTATGCTTAATGCTGTGTACTCCTTAGCATATGCTCTACAAAACTTGCAGTTATGCAGAAATGGAGAAGGACCATTTAGAAATAGATCATGTGCAGACAGAAACTATTTTGAGCCATGGCAGGTGAGTCATAGTTTTTAAGTATTCAAAACTTTGTGAGAACTTAAGATATGACATAAATGACATTGTGCAGTACTGAACAATGTATCTTAGGAAAACAGTTTAGTAACCAATTTACATTACAATTAATTACAGTACTTGAGTTAAGGGGGCAGACATGGTGGTGCAGCAGTTAGCATTGCACCTCACAGCAAGAAGTAATCTGGTTTGATCTTCAGCTGGGGTGCCTTCTATGTGGAGTCTGCATGTCCTCCCTGTGGTCGCATGGGTTTCCTCCAGGTGCTCAGGTTTCCTCCCACATCGCAAAGACATGCTGTAGGTGGATTGGATACTCTAAATTGGCCCTAGGCGTGAGTGCATGTGTGTGCCTTCTGTGGAAGGTTGGGTGCCGGGCTGGCAACTCGATACCATAAAACTCCACTGCTAATCATGAGTGGACAGGTGATTCACTGTGGCGACCCCTAACTGGGAAAAGAAGACAGTACTTGAGTTAAGGACTTATTTTCATTTGTTCTATCCCAAAGTATGCAGTGCAGAAAACATAAAAAGTATAATACATTCATAGTTTTAGTATACAAAGAGGGGTTTTACTATCAAATATGTTAATGTTCACAAATGAATATTAGTTAAATATTGTGCATGTTTTGTGTAATACAGAAAGATAACATGGCATTCATTGTTTGCAAAGCCATTAAAACAATGATATTTCAGATGCGGTGAATGCAGGTTTACTGTGATTAATTGCATGATATTCCAGCTGGTACATAATCAAAACTAAAATGTCTAACTTCTCCTGAAGTTGCAAACTCAAAACTACTGCATTTCACAACACAAACACCAATTTCTCTGTATTCACAACCCCAGCCTCTCTAAATACTGTGACTAGTATAATTCATGGAAGAAGTAAAAGGTGGAAAATATAGATGATTATGATCAGCTTTACTATCAATTATGTGAATTATGGGTTTGAGGCATGGATGCTAAAAAATTCACCTCAAGAGCAAAGCTCAAGATATGAATATTGTCATCCATTTTGAGAACACATAATATGTAATTATGATTCTTCACTGTACATGGAGATTTATTTGCACAATGTACTACTCATACTAGAAAATAAAAGCTCTAAGTGTTTTGCTATCGTTTAAAGCCGATAAAGCACTTAGCAACCTGTGCTAAGCAGACAGCTAGATATGTCAGTGAAACACTTTGAAATCAAATATGCAGCAGCTTGTAGATATAGAAATCTTGCAGAAAAGAAGTTGATAGACTTTTACCTCTGTCATTTCTGTTCGGCACTGTCAGTTGTTTGTGTCAGACTCGATCCTAACAACATTTTGGGGGTGCTTAAGTATTGTTACGATCGGGTCATACAGTAAAGAGGTACTTAATTATTATTCCAGCTATTAGAGGGTAATCATAGCGCTCCATGCACTACAAAACTACAGTCTGATGCCTATAAACTCTCACCAATCCATTTAGCAATTATTCCAGACCTCATACTTATACTCTGAGCCTTGGTACTCGTCCTGCAACAGCCGGGGTCCATGGTGTTCTACCAATAGTCCAGTGAAAACCCTGGCCTCCTGCACAGCCCACCTTTGCACCTAAAAGCACAAAATGTCACCAGCACCAGCAGCCATACCCACATTCAAGGTCAGGCACCAAGGAATAATGTGAAATGTCCACCTATTTTCCTTTACTTAGGCTGCATTCTCATCCTTGCATGTCATACTGTAACTTTCAGAAATGTGTCTTGTCGCTTAGCAAATGTACACAAACCATTTGATAGTGAAGCTTAGCAACACAAAAACTAGAAAAGACCATTGACTATGTTTAAGTGCTGTTTGACATTGTGCAACTTTTGTAAATGAAACAATTATTTAATTAAAAGTCAACCAATGTTTCAGTCAACTAACACGGTTTTACAGCACTATATGTAAAAAGTATTACTGTGCAGGACTCAAACCCAGGACCTACTACACTGGAGGTCATAACTCAACTTATCTAGCCACATGGATAGTGAAGGGTGACTGTATATCTTCAGATATACTGTGAAGGTGCCTGCAAGCAAAGCATAGCTTCACTGCACTGGTTTGCGTGTTGCTAAGTACTGCAAAACTACAACAATTGAATACATTTGGTTTCGATTATTAGCTGTCTAGCAGATGTCTAATGCTTAAGTATGCTATGCTATAATTAGCTAAGCAATGCACTGCATCATGCAAAAAAGCACACTTAAAACAAAAAAATATTAAAATTGAATGCATCCAGTTTCTATTTTTAGATACCTAGTGGATGTCTGATGTATATGTGCGCAAAGCTAAGCATAGCTAAGCAATGTGCTACATCATGAAACAAGCATGTAAACATAAAAATAAATAAATAAATAAATAAAAATCCACTTTAATGAAATAAAATGTCTTGTACATCTTTCTGTCAAGGTAAATTGGCCGAAAGGTATGTGGCTGTGCTGTCAGTCCTACATGGATTCAATATCCATGCTGCTGTAATATCCCTTAGGTGCACATCATAATTAATATGTATGGCACTCTGCTGAGAGAGAACAGTGGCTGTGTACATGGATATATTCCATGTGGGCTCTACAAGGAGCCTACGCAGACTTTATTGAATCCTGGGGACTGCGTTAAGATGGTTCTTTTGTAAAAATCCTTAGGATTAGTTTCAGACAGGAACTCTTAAGAGTAAGTGCCCTTTTCTAAATTTAAAAATATATAATCCATTTTGCCACAAAGTAAGCTGCACGTAAAGTTGTATGTCAGGTTAAATTTAGTACAGTCATTGGAAGATGTTTTTTGTCATTGCTTTCCAAAAAATGACATAAGCAAAGCATCATTTTGTTCAATGCTTATCTCAAAAAAAAAAAAAATCAAAGCTTAACAGTATAATCTGGTAGGAAGATGCAGGTAACTACCTCAGACAATTTGTTACATAAAAAAAAATACTTTCATATCGCTAAATATGTCCTACATCTGCCTAAAACTTCTAATCTGCAGGATGATTCTGTAGCCATGCATGCCATGTGAAGGGACATCCCACTGCTGGTTTTGTCTCTCAATATCACCTACAGTAAAGACAAACTACAGCTATGAAGACTGCAAGACTTGGAAATGGATACAAACATACTTCTCAACCTCTTAGATCAAGAAATCTAGACAAAGCCAAAAATAATGGCAAGATCAAAGGCAGAAAATAGGGACAAATTTTAAATATCACTCCTATAAACTTAAAAAAATGTTAGAATAATAGGTTTTGAATTAACATGCATATAACTTCAATTCCATGTGGTTTGCCAGAAAATCACAAATTTTACGAGGAACAGACCAAAAATATGAGGCAAAAATCTGGAGATTCTGTGAAAATCTGGACTACTGAGCACTATGGTTAAAAATAATAAGCTGACTTTTAAGGACTACCTCCCATCTATTATCAGATCTTCCTACATTCATCTTGCTGACATACTTTATCTCCTCATTCCACTCTTGGACATCTCTACAGGTGCATGTCCTACAATCCTTCCACTTTAACTGATATAATGCCCTGTACTTAAGCCTAATGGCTTCAAAACATAATCAAAACACTACCACCTGGCTGCTCATTGAGGTTCTTAGATGCCAGCATATTAAATAGGTGCTTTGAGCACTGTGAAGGCTTCTAGCCAGACAGCATCTAGAGGATCTGCTGACATAGGTTCATAGGTAGGTACTAGGCTATTGGCCCTATGGCCTATATAAGCCTAGCCAAAAAGGTACCCTGGCCTTCGTCACCCAAGAACATTATTTTCCTGTGCCCCTGTCGAGCAGAGCCACAGAGGTGATCCCTGGGGTGAATTTCCTATTTCCCATCCAATCATCAAGATTTTTCTTGAAGAGTGCTAATGAGGAGCTTTTTTTGATATAGATAGGTAGTTTGTTCCAGAGTATGGGAAGTCTCTGGGACAGGAATCTATCCCTCCAGCATGTTCTGTTTATTGTAGTGACAAGGTTTAGGTCCCTAGAGCATGTAGCTCGGAGGGATTGGGATTTCTTTAAGTGGAGCATGTCCAACAGCTCTGGGTTTGACATAGCTTTGTATGTTAGGCAGAGATCACCTTTGAGTAGGTGATATGCGACTGAGTAAAGCTGGAATGTTTTGAGATGGTCTGCGTAGTGCATCTGTTTGAGGCCAGTAATCCTCTTTGTGAGGTATTTCTGCAGCCTTTCCAGTTGTTGTAGATGTCTTGCGAGGTACTTACCAAAAGGGGCATTGTACTCTATATTGGGTCTAATGAGTGACAAGTAGAGGGGAACAATGACCCCTTTTGTCCTGGATGAGAAACCTTTTGTGATGAGGTGTGTCACATAGAAGGATTTCCTGACTACTGTGGCAATGTGATTATCAAAGGACAGACCACTGCCCACCTGTGTCCCAAGGTCTCTTATCACACTTTCAGTTTTAAGTAGACTACCAGCTATGTGGTAGCTCATGGGTACAGAGTTTTTACCAAAGGGGGATGACAATGCACTTTTTGGCATTGAGCTTGAGGCCATGGCTTTGACACCAGGCATCTGTCTTCATGATGATCTTTTGTAAGATGTCCACATCGTTAGGAGTTTTGATTATGGCTCCTAGTTTGCAGTCATCTGCAAACTTCATTAGCCAAAGACCTTCTGTGTTAGCCTGTACTTCAGAAAAGTAGATCCCAAACAGGAGAGGACCCAAGACTGAACCCTGTGGTATTCCACATGTCACTGGTCTGAAGTCAGATTTGGAGTCTGCTACTTTCACAGTGTGGGTTCTGTCAGTGAGCCAGTTGGCAACCCGTCTTGTGACACAGGGATTTATACCTAGTTTAGTGAGTTTATCTATAATTCCAGAGTGAGAAATAGTGTTAAAAGCCTTGGCAAGATCTAGATAGGTTGTGTGAACTACCTTACCCTTGTCTATGGCTTTGGTGACTGCTTCAAAGAAGTCTATTAAGTTTAGGAGACATGATTTGCCTTTTACAAACCCGAACTGGGTGGGGTCCAGAGTTTGGAGATTACCGATGTCTTTGTGTATAAGATCCATGATGATACGTTCCATGGCCTTGCTGAGCAGGCTCGTTAGGCTAATGAGGCGGTAGTTCCCAGGGTCTGTGATGGCTCCCCTTTTGTGGAGTGGGATAACCGTTGCTGTGCGCCATTCAGTGGGCACAAAGCCTGAGGTGAGGCTATGACTGAACATGGTGTTTAGGTGGGGTGCAGTTCATTCTGCAGTTCATGTATAACACTGCCCAGGATGTTGTCAGGTCCCACAGATGCTGTATTCTTGGCTTTGGAGAGTGTGTTTTTTACATGTGAAGCCATGATTACAGGAACTTTGCATTCTTCCGGTATAGAGATGGGCCCTTTAGGGAGGGTGAGAGGGGAGTAAAGTTAGCACTGAACCTATCTTCCAAGATGTTGGTAATATCAGTTGGTTCTGTATATTTAGTGCCATTGTGATGTAACTCAGAGCAGATCTGAGTGTTGCCATTGAGATTCTTAACATAGGTATAGAATGCTTTGTGGTTGTCTTTAGAATAAGTGGCGATTTTGTTTTCGTAACTAGCTTTGGAGGATTTTATGAGGGATCTCAGCTTCTTACTGTGGCTGACCAGGGAGTTTCTCCAGTCATAGACTTTTACTCTTTTTTGCAACAGTTTCTATCTTCTGTTGTAGAGTTTGCTTATGACAGGGGACCACTAGATTGGCTTCCTTTTTTTGGAGGATAGCATCTTGGTTCTGTTAGGGATAGCACGATCCATGCACTCGTGTAAGTGCTTATAAAGTGCATTTGTGTAGGATTCAGCAGTTGTACCTCTATTGTCCATCTGCATGGGTGTCGTGAAGTTTGCCACTTCTGTCTTAAGAAGCGTGAAGTTGGCTTGGAGAAATTTTTTACGGTGGTTTTCCTATTGGGGATGGGGGTGAAATGTGGATGTCTAGGGTGATTAGCTTGTGGTCGGATCTAACCAATGAGGAATTGACTTCTGGTGTGGAACACTGGTCAACCATGTTGGTAATGACCAGGTCAAGGATATTGTTGCCCCTGTTGGGGGTGTGGATAAGCTGATCTAAGGCACTGGAATTTATGAATTCCAGAAAATGTTCAGCAAAAGAGCTGGTACATGAGTAGTTTTCCCAGTTAATGGTGGGATAGTTGAAATCATCCATTAAACATGGCTCTGAATGACTCTGTTTCTGCATTCACCCTCTCAGAAGCTGATGCTAGTGTTGACCGAATAGCTAAAGTCTTCTTAGGTTTGGACTTTGGCTCAACAAGAAGCATGTCTTTGGAAAGTTACATAGTTGGCTGCAGGATTTCCCACACTGAGAAGATATAATCATTCCCTGAAAGAATATTTTTGACCTCCCGTATCATTAACTGTGTGTCTCAGCTTCTTCTATAGCTGTTTTTAGTGTAAATAATTTTATTTTCTGTCTGATTGCTGGCCAGATTTTATTGTGTATTGTACTCCCAGCTGATCACTTGTTACTTTCTCCTGTGTTATGCTATCAGTTTATTTGCTTTAATTTATTTGATTTACTTTGCATACCATTCGACTCAATCACATAAATAAACATGAATTTGTAACTCTGTGTTGGGATAGCCCTATTCTTCATTGAACTCTCTGTTCCAGATTACAAAGGTCTAAACAAGCTTTCCAGATGTAATTTAGTAAACAGAAACAAAGGATAACGTGTTTAAGGAAGTATGCTTCATTGAAAATCTATGCTGGATTCCCTTCTTTTTTATAGATTAAGAGTCAGTTATGTCAAATTAAATAACATTTTCTTTATTTGGAAGTGTTACAGATGTACATTCAAGAATTAGAATATAAAATGCCAATAATTCCTTTTCTGCTTTAAAATACTGCCACTGTTTTAGATAAATCAGTCATTCATTTGACTATGAAACCTGTGAGCCATTTCTGGTTTTACTTTTTAATTCAAATAACCCAAAGCACGCCTGCACAAAATTAAACAAGGGACTTTTTTTTTGCTTAAATCCCATCAATGCCGTGAAGCAAATCAGCATATTCATGACATTTGTAACTTTAAAAAACACCAATCAAGCCAATGCAAAACCTTCTAAACTTAGAAAAGATAGAAACAATACACCACACCACCATATGGTAATATCAAGAACATGAGTTGCAAATGTATTGAAATCACTTAAAATGCTCTGCTCATGTTGATTAAAGACAACGTCATGAAATGAGTAGGGAAGCTCCTTTCAGATAATTTTCCTTTAAAATAATGAGTCAGATGAGATTTAATTGCATACCAGATTGCATTTGCTGAATGATTCATATATGGGAACCCTTGCCAGAAGTTGTAAGTAAGGCCTACTAATGAAGTTAAACAGAAATATATTTTAATGGAGACTTGATACTAAATTCCTGAAGCAAAACTCTGTTCAGATTACTTTCCATTGTTGTGATTATAGGTTTACTTGGTATGTAATCTAACAAGCTGGAGCAGATTTATCTACTCATATTGAGATTATAAATGAATTTCTTATGTTTAGGCATATGAATATAATACTGATATAAGTGGGATAAATTACTTAACAAGATGTAAGGTTATGAAAAAAAAAAAAAACTAAACTCAACGTAATTCAGCTCTGTCCAATTCATGGCCCATGGGACACAAACCGGTTCTCTTGAGCATGCATTCTGGCTAATGCCATATCTCATAACACCTCTATATTGTTTCTTGTAAAGTTTCACTTATTGTTGGCTCACTTTAGAGCCAATAAAATACCAACTTCCTGGAATTCGTTAAGGTCAAAGGGTCAGCGGCAGGTGGTACATGACTCATACCACTGTTGTGAGTTTGAAAATGTCACCACAGAGTGTTTGCTATTTTCAATGGATCATCAGGGTATCATCAAGCAGCTGCTATAAGAGAAGAGGCTTTTATGCCATTTAATTAAAAATACAAAATGTCAAAATCTATTGTATACATACCAACAATGGGGTTGTACAGCAATGTGGAAAGGGATAATTCTGTTATCAATATTTTGTGTTTTCTGCATTTTGTACTTTAAACATTTTGTACTTTTATCCAAATGTCATAGGACCGAGAAAGCAATTGACCCAACAACAAGGAACAGTACAAGAAATCTCTCATAATTTAAAAGTGATAGTCATAGTTAGGATAAATTATTTATGGTTCTATGTATTACTACTTAGATTAGATATTTTGTTTCTTGTAATCTATGTATGCTGGATAGCTACTTATTCAACCCATTTGGGAACTTACTGCCTATTTTTGCAACATACCATTTTTTTTATTGCCTGTGTGACATCCCTGCACTGGCCCAGTAACCAAGGAGCCTCAATCTGCATCACTAACACCAGTGAGGGACATGTACAATGGAAAAATGAGAAGTACACGCACAGTAAAGTACAATTTCCATTAAGAGCATGCAGAGATCACAGTCAGGCTGGGGCTGGTTCCTCCCTCTTTCTCCAGATCCCCAATAAGACTCCCCACTGGCACAGCCATAGGGTTCAGATCTCAGCCGAGTGGTCAAGCCAAAACCTCCAGCACCCTCTCTGTCCAACCAGTGCTTTATGTGAATGCCCAAGTAGCTGATATGCACACAAACACACACACACACACACACACACACACACACACACACACACACACACACACACAAACACACTTTGAGATTTGATTTAGATACAAACAAACAAACAGACACTCCTGGGGGATGCTGGCACAGGATCACTAGCTATGTCCCCTTCTGCCCAGACTAGGTAGTGCCAGCTGCCAACAACCACTACTATAAGGCACTTCCCAAAGTGTGACCAATTCTACTGTGTGATGTTACTACTATCCAAATGATAAGTGTGACCAAACTTTTAAAGGTATCCAAGAGTGGCCTGTACAATGTTGCCAAATACATGCACGTACTCTAGGAGCTTACATATATCTAAACAAACCAGACACAATTAAAAGGTTACATATATTTAATAATAAATAATAGAAGAACAAGGCAATATTAAATAACTCAACACATTGACAACAGAGTTCAGAATCACAGGAAATATTTTTAAACAACATAGCAGGACAGTCTCACATAAATACAGAAAACATCTAGACTGAGCTACTATTTTCCTAACTATCTCATAGAGAGAGATACTATGATCTAAGACTTACTTACAGAGCAGGGCAAATACAAGTGCTGAATGGATGTTTACAGGTCCAGAGACAAATACAAAAAGCACAGACTCACTCTCTGAAATAGTTCTTAAATTACTATCAAACATTTCTGCTGGGTTATATCAGATGACATCATTCTTGTCACTTCTGCTTTTAGTACAAAACCTCAAAGTGGAGAAACGCCACAATCTCGGTGAATGCCCAAATAGCTTTGGATGTTAAATAACAACTCACTTCTTGTGAAAAACAGTTCAAATGTGACAAATAGCCAAAGGAAGGTTAAAAAGAATGCACAAGTCTTTTATTCCACAGTACCACCACAAGTAACACAAAACGATAATCCCTGGCTTTCGTAACGGGCTTTTTCAAGTGTACTGGTTTGTTCTAAAACTCCATATTTAAATAAAACAAAACATGTCATGTGCTTTTATTAATTAAATTATCATCAGCAACCAATTATATTTAAACTATTTAAAGAGACATTCTATGTCCTAAAATATACTTTCACCAGTCAAGATACCGGTAGTACTTCCACTGAATTTATAAGTGTACTAAATACATACAGAAAAATATATAATAACCTGATTTAAAAATCACTTAATGCCTTGAGGAAAATTTAACTTAAAAATGTGTATCTCAATAAAAGTACTGCATATTCATCAAAAATGCATTAGGTTAATGATGTGTAAAAATATTACATTGTTAATACATAACATAAAAGAACCATAAAACAATTTCATGTGCTAGACTCAATATTGTAAAGTCCCCTATTTTTTATATATTTTGTAATATGATTGTCTTCATCCATTGTTACAATAAAAGTAATTCATCCTTGTAGGCCTGTGCTTTTTTTAAAAAAATGTGCCTATATACTCTTATTTTATTTCAACCTACTTCTTTTGGCTCTAAGTATATCACTGATACTAATCCCCTCCAGAGCATATTTCTTTTATTTTATTAGAAAAAGAAATGTTAACCTGAAAGGAATATTTGAACAGAGTATGTACACAACAGAAAGGCAACAAGGACCAACACACAAACGTAAAGGCACCTTTGCATGTGGCCGATGCAAACAGTGTCCACATTTGATTAACAAGGACCAAATCAGTATTCTGGCTCGTAAAACAACTCTTTATGCCAAAACTAACTACAATTGTAATTCATCTGGCGTAGTATATTTGGGTTTGTGTCAAAACTGCCCCGCATTTTATGTGGGCAAAACTGAAAGGCAACTCAAACGTAGAATATACGAGCACATGAACGATATTAAAACAAAAAAAGATACAAATGCTTTTTATAAGCATTCGTTGGTCTGCAAGAACATGTCTTTAAAATTTTTTTGTCATTGACAAAGTAAGGCAAGATTTGAGAGGAGGAGACTGGGAAACGGCCCTCGGCATAAAGGAACTTATTTGGCAGCTGAATTTAAATGCGACAAAGCATCCAGGTTTAAATGAGGGGATTAGTATCAGTGATATACTTAGAGCCAAAAGAAGTAGGTTGAAATAAAATAAGAGTATGTAGGCACATTTTTTAAAAAAAGCACAGGCCTACAAGGATGAATTACTTTTATTGTAACAATGGATGAAGACAATCATATTACAAAATATATAAAAAATAGGGGACTTTACAATATTGAGTCTAGCACAAGAAATTGTTTTATGGTTATTTTATGTTGTGTATTAACAATGTAATATTTTTACACATCATTAACCTAATGCATTTTTGATGAATATGCAGTACTTTTATTGAGATACACATTTTTAAGTTAAATTTTCTCAAGGCATTAAGTGATTTTTAAATCAGGTTATTATATATTTTTCTGTATGTATTTAATACACTTATAAATTCAGTGGAAGTACTACTGGTATCTTGACTGGTGAAAGTATATTTTAGGACATAGAATGTCTCTTTAAATAGTTTAAATATAATTGGTTGCTGATGATAATTTAATTAATAAAAGCACATGACATGTTTTGTTTTATTTAAATATGGAGTTTTAGAACAAACCAGTACACTTGAAAAGCCTGCTACTTAACGGGCGAAAGCGCTTGTGGATTATCGTTTTGTGTTACTTGTGGTGGTACTGTGGAATAAAAGACTTGTGCATTCTTTTTAACCTTCCTTTGGCTATTTGTCACATTTGAACTGTTTTTCACAAGAAGTGAGTTGTTATTTAACATCCAAAGCTATTTGGGCATTCACCGAGATTGTGGCGTTTCTCCACTTTGAGGTTTTGTGGTTCAGTTTTGCTACATTTTTACTTCTGCTTTTAGTTCCCAGGCTAACAGAAACTTTAAAATTAACACCTCTGTGTAAAAAAATACTTACCCCTAAGAAGTTGCCTGGAACTGGAAATCGTAAAACTGTTAAACACTTTTACCTTGGAAACCTGTAATTATTTCTATTTCCAGACAGTAGAAAGACTTTCTAGCTGCAGACATTCTGTCTCTTTGCTGAAACTGAGAGATAACACAATTGTAAACAATTTCAGCTTATTTACTTGAGGGTTTGCAAGTTAACTCTGTGTGCTCCAGCTACTAGTATTAAAACATACATTTGCACAGGCATATAGTTTACATCCGTTTCTGTTCTTTCCCAGAAGGGTACACTGTGTTTACATTCTTGAACTTAAGGACATAGTTTACAGTTTATTTACATTTGTAAGACAAGGTTATGGATCATATTAATATTTACAAATGACATAAGATTATTTACAAAATTCTAGATAGCTGGGCTGGTAGCCTTCACATGCTGTACTAGCTGCAAGTAGCACTTGCATTGAATGTATTATCACAGTTAAATGATTGTTGATATTAATATGGCTTGCCAGGGCAAAATTATGTGCAACAAGTTGAGATACAGTACTGTGGCAATTATTTCTTTTATTTCTGTCACAATCAAATGTCAGCGGTATACTTCGCACAGGCAATGGCTGTGTTTGTATAGGAGGGCTAAGTAGGTATGCTACCTGTGAAAGTGCAGGGCAGTTATATGTCAGTGTTGAATGATAATTGACACAGCTTTTTGGGTCAATGTATGTGTTGAAAAGCAACAAAAAATCAAAGATATGTATTGTGCGGTGAGCATCAGTCTATGACTGTGAGAGTGAAAGGCAAAGAATACTACTCTGTCCATTATATTTTTGACTTCCTTCTAGTCAGAAGTGATGTATTCTCTAAAGAAAGGCACATGTCAATGAACCTTGTAGATTTTGAAACTTGTATACATAACAGGATTGTTATTATTAGTTGTATTTTTTCCAACCTCTAGAAAGTCAAGCAATACTAAATACAGTATCTCATGCAAAATGTGTGGACACCCTTTAACTAATTACTGTAAGTGGGGCTTACTCACAGAAGGAGCAGACAGTTCAGTTTTTGTATTGATATTCTGAATAAATATTAATATCCAGTGGCAAAAAAAACCTGTCTTATTTGGTTCCTTTAGTAATCAGAACATTCTTGTTTTAGTCTTTTCTGAAATAGAAGATGAAAGAGCATTTTGAAGTTTTTACATGAAGCTTTATCAAAAAGCTATAACCTAAGTATGGTTATAACTGTTACTGTCCTGTTTTGAATAAAGCTATATAAATTTTAAAAGACTGATAACTTAGAACAGATGCAGTTAGAGGATCGGCACTAATTTGTAAAGCTGACAAGACAGCATCTGCACAGCATATCAGTCTTTTACCTGTATGGTACCTATTTAATGCAGATTATGAATGTGAAATAAGAATTGTTTCTTAACACTCCATAATAAAAGAATGTACATTAAATAAATAAAGGCATGCTCAAGATAATTTAAACAGCAGACTATTGCCTACATTCTTAACAATGCCATGCTAAAATAGATGTTCTGATTGAGTAATGCTCCTATTGTTGGTGGTCTACTTCACTTGGCCTGTCGTAAATACTCTCCTCAAGTCTAGATGGCTGTTGCACCTAATCCACCACCCACACCTCCTCTACCAATGCACATTTTTATTTAATATGCTACTAGTGCTGTATAACAATGGAATCAGGATACACACTGACAAACTCTCTATTCATCATGTCAAAAACTGTTTCGGAAATTAAAGGAATCTACTGTAGCACCTGATGACATTCCTGCTGAACACAACTGCTTAGCTGCTAGTTTTATTGCTTACCAAATAGCTTTAGTCATTAGCTGATCTATACAGGAAGCCTGCATTCCTAAAATATGGAAGCAATCTATTCATAATTTGTTTGCACAAATGTATTCTATAAATGGCGATAGTACTCCCCCTTTCTAAAATCCATGATAAATGCATTTATATGCAATTATTAACATGCATTACAAATAATAATAATTTATCATATCCAGCACAACACATACTTTGTTCCAGGCACAGTACAGACACTGCTCCATTAATATTCACAAATGAAATTAACAGACAGTGAAATCCATAAAGCATGATCTAATATCCTAACCTGCAGCCTCAACAGGCTGCAGGACAATGTAAAAGATTAAGAATAAGGATTACTATTAAAAATGTTGGATTCTGTCCACAGCTAACTTAGCAAAACTTAGCAAAAATAAAATAATGCTAATCCATCACTGAATAAAGATCTGCTTAAACCCTTAAATGATTTTTATCCATCTGGAAAGAGGGCTTTATTTTATTTTTGCTAAGTTTTGCTAAGTTAGCTACAGAGAGGCTGTGATATTCTGAACATCTATCCTTAATACTCACAGGAATCACTGACTCCAAATTCTTCCATGCTGTTGCTCATCTACATCTAACTCACTGATTAGATAGTCTTGATATAAGCAGTAAAACTGTACTTTTGTTTCACAAATACCTTAAAAATTTATCTCAAAGGGCGAAATGGCAAAACACATTCTGATACTCCAAGATATTAGTGTTCCTCAAGGATTTACACTTGACCCTCTAATTTTCAAAAAAAATGATTAATGATATGTATTAGATAGTGACAACATTTTTACTAGTACAGTATGTAGAAGCTCTGCATTAATGTATGTTGCATCATCCTTCCAAGAACTTCAGAAATTAACTCAAATAGATTTACTTTAGGTTGGTCAAATAGGATGATTTCCTTGAGCTTCTCCATGTCCAAATTATCATATTCTGTCAAGCTCATACTTAGACATATTAGAGGCACTTACAATTCTACAAAAATCCATACTCATGGGTGACTTTAACTAGCTCTCTATAAACTGGGAATTCTATATGACCAAAAATTTGTGAGCCCATAGATTCATGGAGTTTGCAAACACATCCTGGATCAGTTAGTCCATATGCCCAGTAGGGGTGCAAACATATTGAATCTGGTACTCACAAATATGGGAGACTTCTGCACCATCACTCCCACACCACCACCAACACCACCACCACCACCAAGTGTAGTGTCCTCTCTGGTATGATCGGACAGTAAATCTGTCTGTTTTGAAATAATAATTAATGTTGTGACCCCAACAAACCTCCTAACAGTTAGGAACTTCTCTAAGTCAAATTACCTGTTATTAGATAGTTACCTGGCAAAATTCAAGCCCCTCCAAACCCAGAGGACACTGTCAACTATACAGAATTGTACACAGAAACCTGTACACTCATGTTAATAGATGTATAGAGACAGATGAGCCTACCAGAAACAAGCCCAGAGCAAATTAAAAAAATAAAACACAAACTACTGTTAGAATCCAAACATAAACAGAAGGTACAGCAAAAGAAAAAAAAAAGACATAGCTCATCAGGTGAAGACAAACTAGTAAAAGGTCAAATTATGTCAACCAAACAGTTTTGAAGTAAAGCTACCCTCCCTGGCAGAAGACAATCACAAGGCTTTCTTTAGCTATGTCTGAAACTTCAAAGATAATTTACAGCAGTGTGCAGAACTGCTGGTCAACAGAACCACTTACATGCAGTTGTAAGATACAAAAAAACCTGCTGGCTGACAAATTCATCACCAGTTTTGCCTCCCTCTACCCCAAGACCATCCCCCAAGTAATACCACCAAACCACAGCCCAACCCACCCATCATACTGATAAGAGCTTAAATCTACTCTGTAAGGCTAAGAACATCACATTGTTGGGCCCTCATAATATCCCAGGATGCCTCCTAAATTGTCAAAAGCATAATCCCTCTGAACCTCTGGAGTCACTATATAACCATAGCCTCCAGACAGGCTTTGTGCCACATGAGTGGAGGACTGCCATGGTCAACCCTCTGCACAGTGGTGGTGTATTAATGGACCCTGGAAACTGCAGACTCTTAAGTCTGAATAGTGTCATATACAAAGCCATGGAAAGATTTATCAGGTACATGATTAATAATGACAAGGGAAACCTTCAGACACTGGATCATTCCTAGTTTGGCTTCATCAAAGCACATCATGCCTAATCAACCCGGTGAACATCTTTGAAAAGGTAAATGAGGCAATGGATTAGGGCAAAGCAGTGCATACTGCCTTCCTTGACCTGGCTAAGGGATTTGGTACATTATCTCACCTAGGAATTGCAAACAAAACCATAGAATAAGGCAATAACCCTTGTGTTGTATAGTAGATAGCCAGCTTGTTAGGAAGTTAAATAGAGTAATTCACCTATATAAAAAGGCCAGTCACTAGCAGAGTCCCTCAGGGCTCTGTGTTGAGCCCACTCCATTTTTGCAGTTTACCTCTCAGAAGTCAAAGCCAATGTCAATGGCCTCTGGCTGACAAAATTTGCAGACTCTGCAAACTGGAAGCAGTCATAGCATCCACTCAAAGCACTAACATCCTTTAGGAAGGACTAACACAGACAAATGACTGATACCAAAGCCAGAGCTTAAAACTCACTGCCAAGAAATGTATAATATTACCCACTGGGAGGTTGGCCATCCTAGGTAACTGCTTCAATGATAACATGCCCCTAAGAGTTGACCGAGTAGTTAGGGATTTGGGGGCATATATATATATATATATATATATATATATATATTGTAACTTGTTTTTTGACCAACATATGTATAACATAGTAAGGAAATCATACTGTCTGGCAATGGTGTAGCATCTAGGTGCAAGGATGTTAATATTCTTCTGTATTTGGCCCTTAACTGTCCCATTATTAAGTACAATGCCTTCTTTGGTTTGTACCTGACAAGGCACATGTTGCAACTAGAATGTCCACAGGGGGTTCCTCAAAAAAAGAATACAGAGTGTAAACAGCATGTTTTATGCAGATCACCTCAAAGCCTTACCTCTTTCCACTCAATTCCCAACTGACAGATGAGCGGGAATCTGTGCCTGGCATAAATGGCATCCTTGGATCCTTCTTTGATGGATGTTTTGCATATTTGCAAAACCAGTAACATCAGAAGTACTCAGTTTAGAGACTTGAACTTTGCTTGTGACATAAATAAGACATCCTGGAAGAACAGGTATGTGTCTCCCAGAAATTCCTCTCTTCTGGAAAAGGCATGAAAGGCATCCATGTGAAACAGAGATCTTCCCTAACCTTATTCAAGTGTAACTTGGAACAGTGAATGGGAAGTCAGGAATTCAGCAGGGTTCCAGCAAATATGCATCTAATGGACCAAGGCAGTCTGTAAATTACTGCCTTAGCTTACATATACCCCTTAAAGTAACCTCTAAGGCTCCAAAGACTTGCAGTATACATTTGGGATGCATGGCCAATTAACTTATTATTTCATTCTCAGTAATTACTTTCTCTTTTCCTATGTCTGACTCGTATAACTTTTCATTAAAATGATTTTTTTGTCAATCTTATTATGTTAATGAATAAGCATACTCATTTAAGGAAAAAAATGGAATGTTGTATATATGATATAAAATGATCTGTTGAAATATCATGTAGCTATGTCAGATAGAAAGAATGAACCAAAAAATACAAACTAACTGCTAAAATTGGTTTCCAAATGTAAATGCAGCTTTTTGTGACACTTTCTTCCAGCAGAATCCTCTGGAAGTAGTTTAAAGTCTGCTCAGATTATCCAGGTTAGCAAGCAAGAAATAGATACATAAGTGTGCACATAAATAAATTAATAAATAATGGATATATGCTATATCTGTACTTGTGCAATCCATATGCAAGCAGATGCATATGTGTGCGTGTGCTGGGGGGCTGAACATACACATTACCTTTTATCAGTGTTTCATTTTAAAATCTGATACTAATTTTCAGATTAGCAATGCAGCTGGGCACCCAGGATTGAGTGATAAGTATCATTTTCCATCTTTTCTTCGCACCGTGCCAAGTTTATTCTCTCAAGCCTTTGCAAGCGTTGAAATTATAAATCATTTTGAATGGACCTGGGTAGGGATTATTTATGCAGATAATGATTTCAGCATACAAGGAAGTCAACAGATGAAAGCAATGTTACTCAGAGGCCATAGTTGTGTGGCATTCTTTGAGATAATTCCAGTAAACCCACAAAGCAATAGAATCATTTCACTTGTGGAGACCATCATAGCCTCGGATGCAAATGTAATCGCAATTTTTGCCTATCCCCCAGAGGTAATGCTTATCATGGAGGAAATGGCAGCACGTAATATAACTGGAAAAGTCTGGTTAGCAACAAGTTGGGGTGAAGACTCTGTTTTTTCACATAAGAGGCTCTGGCAAACATTAATTGGTACAATAGTAGTTACGCAGCCTGCTGGATCTATGCCAGGATTCAGACATTTCCTTTATAGCATTCACCCTCTTAAATATCCTGAATTTATTTACATAAAGCCATTCTGGGCTACTGTATTTAGCTGTTTGTGGGAGGATAATTTAAGCACTGAAAATACACCAAATAAAGATGGAACTGCTGATTACAGGTTCTGCACTGGAGAAGAAAAACTAGAAACACTTGATGAAAGTATTTTCCCCGTCAAGAACTTCAGAAATCCCTATACTATGCTTAATGCTGTGTACTCCTTAGCATATGCTCTACAAAACTTGCAGTTATGCAGAAATGGAGAAGGACCATTTAGAAATAGATCATGTGCAGACAGAAACTATTTTGAGCCATGGCAGGTGAGTCATAGTTTTTTAAGTATTCAAAACTTTGTGAGAACTTAAGATATGACATAAATGATATTGTGCAGTACTGAACCATGTATCTTAGGAAAACAGTTTAGTAATCAATTTACATTACAATTAATTACAGTACTTGAGTTAAGGGGGCAGACATGGTGGTGCAGCAGTTAGCATTGCACCTCACAGCAAGAAGTAATCTGGTTTGATCTTCAGCTGGGGTGCCTTCTATGTGGAGTCTGCATGTCCTCCCTGTGGTCGCATGGGTTTCCTCCAGGTGCTCAGGTTTCCTCCCACATCGCAAAGACATGCTGTAGGTGGATTGGATACTCTAAATTGGCCCTAGGCGTGAGTGCGTGTGTGTGCCTTCTGTGGAAGGTTGGGCGCTGGGCTGGCAACTCGACACCATAAAACTCCACTGCTAATCATGAGTGGACAGGTGATTCACTGTGGCGACCCCTAACTGGGAAAAGAAGAAGACAGTACTTGAGTTAAGGACTTATTTTCATTTGTTCTATCCCAAAGTATGCAGTGCAGAAAACATAAAAAGTATAATACATTCATAGTTTTAGTATACAAAGAGGGGTTTTACTATCAAATATGTTAATGTTCACAAATGAATATTAGTTAAATATTGTGCATGTTTTGTGTAATACAGAAAGATAACATGGCATTCATTGTTTGCAAAGTTATCAAAACAATGACATTTCAGATGTGGTGAATGCAGGTTTACTGTGATTAATTGCATGATATTCCAGCTGGTACATAATCAAAACTAAAATGTCTAACTTCTCCTGAAGTTGCAAACTCAAAACTACTGCATTTCACAACACAAACACCAATTTCTCTGGATCCACAACCCCAGCCTCTCTAAATACTGTGACTAGTATAATTCATAGAAGAAGTAAAAGGTGGAAAATATACATGATTATGATCAGCTTTCCAATCAAATATGTGAATTATGGGTTTGAGGCATGGATGCTAAAAAATTCACCTCAAGAGCAAAGCTCAAGATATGAATATTGTCATCCATTTTGAGAACACATAATATGTAATTATGATTCTTCACTGTACATGGAGATTTATTTGCACAATGTACTACTCATACTAGAAAATAAAAGCTCTAAGTGTTTTGCTGTCGTTTAAAGCCGATAAAGCACTTAGCAACCTGTGCTAAGCAGACAGCTAGATATGTCAGTGAAACACTTTGAAATCAAGTATGCAGCAGATTGTAGATATAGAAATCTTGCAGAAAAGAAGTTGATAGACTTTTACCTCTGTCATTTCTGTTTGGCACTGTCAGTTGTTTGTGTCAGACTCGATCCTAACAACATTTTGGGGGTGCTTAAGTATTGTTACGATCGGGTTATACAGTAAAGAGGTACTTAACTATTTTTCCAGCTATTAGAGGGTAATCATAGCGCTCCATGCACTACAAAACTACAGTCTGATGCCTATAAACAAAAATCACACAGTCAGCTTGTAACACACCAGTTCTGATGCTCTAAAGTGTTAACTACAGGCAATCAGCAATCTTCATGGTTGACTTTCCAAGACCTGCAAAACCATGACGTGATAAAACACAGTCAATATACATAGGATGAAGCTTTATCACAGCCATAGGTTATACCATAGTGTTATAACTTACGTAAGACAGTAAAAAAAATTTATCCATGATAGGGAAAAAACTGAAAATGCTTGAGACAGAGATTAGTTTCATTGAATGTGTGTTCTATTAGCATAGTTTAAAAATTTAAGTTTTAGAAGAGTCCTAGTAACAAGCAGGAATGTATTGATGGGAGAGCCCATCTTTAAGCGAACCATTTTAAATGATGAAGTTAATAATACTGTAGCAAAATGAAACAGTTCTAGAGCTTTACTTGTGATAGAATTATATTATTTTGCAGAGAATATTGTGCATCTGTATACCTGTCTATTGATACGCTCAAACATATACATCTATATTGATATCTATATCTATCTATATATATATATATATATATATATATATATATATCTATATATATATATATATATATATATATATATATATATATATATATATATATATATATATATATATATATATATATATATATATATATATATATATATATATATATATATATATATATATATATATATATATATATATATATATATATATATATATATATATATATATATATATATATATATATATATATATATATATATATATATATATATATATATATATATATATATATATATATATATATATATATATATATAATATATATATATATATATATATATATATATATATATATATATATATATATATATATGTGTGTGTGTGTGTGTGCGTGTGTGTATAATAGATTGATGGAAATACATCACAGACATGCACATACACATACACACATGCA
>NC_056739.1:242311994-242379494 GCF_019279795.1 Protopterus annectens
GGACTTAATACATGCCTCACTTAAAAACCTGTTTTAAAAAAGGCATAGATTGAATTGTTGATTGTGATTAGTCATGGGTTTTCTTAAGCATATTTATAGTAAATTAATGAATTAGATCCGATGAAGGGTATTGTTAGTACTTGAAAGTGCTTACCTTCTTTGACATTGTTTTTAACTTTCACCCAGTTTTTACCAAAATTTATGTTTTATGTGCTATGCCATGGTGGTAATGATACTTTTTATAAGGTGTTTTATACACACACACACACACACATATATATACATATATATATATATATATATATATATATATATATATATATATATATATATATATATATATATATATATCTGCACACACACATATATGCATACTATGAAAAATGTTTGCTTTGTTTATGAAATACAAATGACAGTAAATCAAAATGCTTGTAAAGAGCATCTGTTTTCGGTATATTAAATAGAATGATTCACTTTTACCTGATACACTGTAAACTTACATATCAAAAACATCCATACATTAATGAGAATGACATAAATAATATAAAAAACGTATCAGCTAAGATGCAGTCTGCTCAAGAAACAAACACTAAACTTCTTCAATACTGTAACACGCTGAAAGTTTCCACTCCTCCCCCTAAAAAGTGTTTTAATGTTCAGCACACTTCTACTCCCTTAATAGTATATTTTCCTACTAAGTTCTGAGTAGTATTACTCATTTAACAAAGGTCGCATCATATCTAAACCCTATGATACATAATCCTGATAATTTAATAGTAGAGCTGGGCTAGGATTTGGATAAGCATACAGCTACATGAACTACAATGGGATCACAATTTCTTATAAGAGGAAGTAAGAGGTCATGTTTTGCAATACATGTTCTGTTCTATGCTTCTACAACACAGGTACATTACCATTATGATTACATTATTATATTTTTATCATGATTAGATAAAACAAAAATTACCAGAAATTTACATCCCATTTGAAACAGTCAAGATCAACTCAGTTAGCTCGTTTCATAACTTATGAATGAAAGTAACTGACATAACACTGAAATAAAGAGCAATTATATATCTTCTAAATGAAACTTGAAATGGGGAAATTCTTTTTTTTTCTGTATGTATCATAAAGATAAATAATCAGAAGAATAAAAAGAGAAATGTTTAGAAATATTGCATGCAGCTGTTTGGCCCTTTGCAATTCATAAAATATGCATTATATCATAATTTAAGAGCACATATAACTGTGTACTTACATTGCTCCAGGAGCTAAGATAGTATGCAAATGAAGAGCTAAGAATATGGAATGCACAAAGTGTGACTCGTAGAGTACACTGTGGACTATTAGCAGGAAATTATGGAGGTGGAAGCATCAACATACCTTAAATAAATCCTAAAAAGCAAACCTAATATTCCCCCTGCACACTGAGGATGCATTCACCAAATGGTAGCTTCATAACAACTGCTAACTGTGAATAGAATGAACCATTAGGAAACTATCAGAAACAAGGGGATGCAAACACATATCTCATACCTGTGTTCCATGCAAACAAATGTTTTTGTTTTTTTTGTTTTTTTGCCAAATGTAAGGCCAACCCGTAACATCATTTTATTTTCCTCCCTATATCGTTAGCCCCAGCATCATTATATGCAAATTTACCAATTTTTTTTCTCCAGTCAATTCAACAGACACTGAATAATTTATTAACTGGCTCTCTCCATGATTGCAATGCAACATAACTCCTAACCACTTAGTACAAGAAATCTGGACAAAGCCTAAATAATGGGGGACAAAGGCCCATAAATAGGGAAAGATTTCAAATATTGCCCTTATAGGCTTAGAAAGTGGCTAGAGTAACAACATTTGTCTTACCTTGCATTTTCTTTATTTTAAACAATATTTTATTAACAAAAACATAACTATTTACAGATGTTCACAACAAAATCAAACATAGAAAAGTAATAATTAAAATGTATCAAGTAAATCACTTAACGTTGACCAAAACCTAAACTTGTGAGTAATATTCAAAGTTCTCATTTTGGCAGTTGGCAATTTATTTTACAGAGATTTTTGATAAAATAATAAATTCAGTGAAAGAAAGAGTAGTTTTATATTTCCAATTCTTTGTAACTATTTTTCTTGCTATATCTAAACTGGACGAGAGGAGCGGTATCTGCACCCTAGGAATGAAATCCAGAACTGGAGCAATAAATAAGATCAAGGAGTTAGAAATGATACAATTATCTGGCCATAAAGCTTGGTCAAAATTTCTAAATTCAACCCAAAAAGGAATTACTATTTTACAGTCCAATATCATATAAAAACAATATGCATTAGAAACTTCATTACACTTCCAACAATTAATTTTCCCATAGTTATATATTAAAGCCACTTTATGTGGAGTTAAAAAAGCTCTGTGAAGATATTTCCACATATATATTTTACAAATAAAGAGATTTTCCCACAGATTTAAAAATTAAGCATCTATCTTCATCTAAAAAAGGCCTTCTCATTAACCTTAGTTGAGTAATTCCAAAATAATAAATCCGTGAAACCAAACTCTTCTATTATTATTTCAGAAATTATTGAGCTATATGATTTATTTTTATTTGAATTAGTATTGATTCTAAAAAAAAAAAAAAAAACTCAATTATCTTTGGAATATATTTTGTTTAAAAATCCATGGAGATTTTGATTTTATCACTAAGATATTTTTTACAAGATTGTATAGTCAACCAATTGTTATTTTCTATACATTGTCTTGCAAGAAGATAATCTCTATTATGTGATTTATTTCTGATTAAGAATTGATGCCAAAAGGTTAACTTTGCATTTGTAAGGTCTAGCATGTTTTATATGAAAAGTTCCCAAACCACCCACAGTATCTGACAGAGATCAATAAAAACAATAAACTTTTCACGATATATTTAGCCTTCGTGAACCTTTTAAAATTTATAAGGATTTAATCAGTGAAGGAAGAGTTATATTATTTTGTTATTTTCATTTAAGCATAAGTCTTTCAAGAGTCGTAACATTTATTAATTCCAAATTTAGAGAAGATTCTAGAATGTAGCTGTTATTATTTATTAATCTTTCATGAATTGATTTCCAAGTGGATTGGTAAGAGGAATTTGACCATAGAGATAATAAATTGAGAATTCTATATTTGGCATATAATTCAACATTTGCAAAACCTAATCCAATTTCTGTCAACATTCAACATACCAATCAAAATATATTCTTGTCTTTTTGGGGAACCAGAGAAATTTAAGAAGAATGGAATTTAATATCTTAAAGTATTTTTAGGAGGTAAAATAATTAGTGATTGTAGAAAGAAAACATTTTTGGTAGGATTATCATTTTTATTAAAGTAAATCTATCTTCCATTGTAAAAATGTTTGTTCCAATTAATAATTATTCTAGTAACAGTGGACAGTATTCATGAAAGCTAATATGAAATATAACACTGTGTTGGCCTTCATAACAACATTTTCCCAAACTAAACACCATTCCCTATTCAGGAATAGGGCTTAGTTTCCGTGGCTTGCCACTGTGCGGTGTGCATGCATGCACAAATGAACCAAGACCCAAAAACCATGGTGGCATGCAAATGAAGTACACTCCCAGCCCAGCCCAGCCAGCCCACTGTTACCTAGTAACAAAACTAGGTTGTGATTCAGCAATCTGGTGGGAGTCCATGTTAGTTCCATGCTATGTATGGGGAAATTTTCTCTGTACATGAGCTAACACAGAAGTTGAGCAAGGTGAAAGCCATTAAAAGTTGACTTTCCTTAAATATATTTAAATTTAGTTTGTGCAAAGTGGCACAGAACTTAAACTCATGCAAACAAGCCTATTAAAAAATAAATATAAATATATATATATATATATATATATATATATATATATATATATATATATATATATTTGTAAAAGATTGCACTAACATGGAAAAGTACCCTTTAACGTGTAAGATCCATGCTATCCACCTTCAACATGGCCGGAGCCGTGTTGTATTCATGTGGCTAGAACAGAGTGAGATTGGTGGGCAGTAGATATACCTAAATCGATCTGGAGGTATAGAAAACAGTGCTGCACCACTGTGTAAGCTAACACTGTGGTAGGCAGCCATAGGGGGAGTATGGGCAAATGTTATATTAGTTTTACTGGTGTTATACTATCTTTTTTGTTTTTTATTTTTTCATTTACTTTTTTTGTAATCTCCAAACAGTTTGTAAATATTGTCTTTACAAACTTAGAAAGTTGACAAAATGACAGGTTTTGAATTAGCATGGATATTCATGAAGAGCATTTGGCCTGCAACTGACATGCTAATATTTGATATAGTCATATATATATATAAATTTAAAATGGTTGTATGTTGTTTTTTCCACTGAAGTTGAAGTTTAAGCATAGCTGAGCAGGTTTGCATGCTGCAGCACTACACTCAAAACTGCTTAAAACAGTATGAAGAGTTATATAGCATTGTATAGCTGCAGACATCACTGGAGATGTAGCTCAGTGGTTACAGTTTTGGCTTCTCATGCTGTAAGTGTACAGTTCAAATACCAAGACAGACAACTTCAGCTTTTACATGGGAAAGCATTGTTAAAATATTTTTTTTTATTTTTAATGATGTAGTAATTGATATATGTTAACCGGTGTAGCGTAGCTGGTCAACCTTCCAGTGTCAGTGGATATGCGATGTGATATCCCCCATGTAAACACAAGTGTCCCAGACAGTACAGTCACACCCCACAGTAATGTAATCAAAGCACATAGGTGGACATCATGTAAAGTAAAATATATCCACTTAATAAATATGTCAATAAGGACTAATTAATGTCCAATTCAATATTTTTCTGTAAATGAAATTGAGTAATGCTTAGCAGTACTTAGCTCTGCCTAGCAAGTTTGAGCATTGCTAAGAAGTGTAAGTCTAACCAGCATTCATCCCAGCTAAGCAGATTTCCGCAGTGCTTAGCATTGCTGAGTAATCCTGAAACCAGCTAAGCAAAGCTAAACAAGGGGTGTGTCTGAGGGTGCTTAGCTATGCTTAGCTGGTTTCAGAAATGCAGAGTGTGGTCATGTCCAGGGCAGGGCTGCTTCTACTCAGCAATGTTCACAATAGCTGCAACAGTTTTAAAGTCCCAAAACTAGAGGATATGTGAAAAAAAGGAAAAGAAATACCAGAAAAAAGGCAAGCAACTAGAAATGACAAATTATGCCTCTGCCACTCACAGTGGCCCATTCAAACTCATCAATAATGTAGCTGACAGGTGGAATGTATGATAGTCAGCTAATCACACAGGCAGCGTCTGCAGCATACCAGTATAAAGTATGCAAACACCCTTCAATCTGATTTTCCCACATACTCAGCACCACTGGAGTACACACTTGGGAATTTTAACTGACAAAATGACAAGGGCTGCTGCTGCTTTGTTACATCTCTATGTGCTACAGACTGAGGGTGCTGATGATGATGCTGACAACTGGACCAGACTGAGGAGGAGAAAAGTATTCAGACCCGGGGTAACCTTTCAGGGTCTACATGAGCTGGAGATAGTAGACCGGTACAGGGTAGACATGGACATACTTCAGCAAATCACCAAGCTTTGCCACCCACTCCTCAGGCCCAGAGCCAACAGAGGGGAACCCATCCCAGTGGAATAGATATAGGTAGCCTTAAGAATACTAGCTACAGGTACTTTCCAAAGACCTACTGGGGACATCATGGGGGTCTCAAAGGTGTCCGCATTGAGGGTACCCCACCAGTTCCTGGATGTCAGGCTAACACATGGCAGTGAGCAGATTTATTTCCCCAGCACCCTTGAGGAGAGGACCAGCAATATGCATCTCTTCAACCCTGTAGCAAATTACCCTAAGGTACTGGGTGCCATAGAGTGCATACAAGTCCACATCAAAGCACCACCCGGTAAAGAGGGTAAAGTGTACGTCAACTACAAAGGCTATTGCACCATCAACTACCAGGTCATGTGCAATGCCCAGGATATTATCATCAATGTTTGTGCTGGCAGCCCTGGCAGTTATCACGACTCCCACATCTGGGACACCTCAAAGCTGTATCAGGCATTTGCCAGGGAGCACATCCCATATGGCCGTCTCGTGGGGTATGCTGGCTATCCACTGGAACCGTAGATGATGACACCCATCAGAAATGCAGACACAGAAACTGAAGAATGCCATAATGAGGCACACACACAAATTAAAAACATCTTAGAGTGTGTGTTTGGGCTGCTCAAGTCACGGTTTCACTGCCATGACATATCTGGTGGAGCCCTGCAGTATTCTCCAGCCACATATGCACACATGTTCATAGTATCTGCCATGCTACACAATATGATCCTGTGGAAAGAGCTGCAGCAGGAACAGCACAGGGAAGTGGGGTCCAGCCCCTCAACATTGATGAGGTCCTCACAGGCACAGGGGACTCAGAGGAGAAACCCCAGGGGCCTATCCCTGTAGGCAGATGAAGGTGTGCCTAGTAAGCCCTGGCCTTGGCAAATAGGCAATGCATAGCACATACACTAACACCCTAGGAACCCAGGGTCTGACACCTCTCTCAGACTCTCACACACAGTAAAAAGGGTGCCACACACATCACACTACCTGTACTTTATCATATATAGGCTGTGTACTGTGTGCAGCCAACTGAGTCAGCCCTCAAGCACTGTCCTCACAACTGCTGCAGGCAAAAGGTAAGTCACTCTTCTTAACAACAAATTAATGCTGTATTACATTATGCTACAATATCTGTGGTATAGCTGCATGTATTCAAGGGAATGGGGTGGCCACAGGGATAGCAGCAGACAACTGACAGCTATGTGGGACCACAGGAAATGTCCATCAAATGCTGGCTTACCCAAAATATACAGTAGTCCCCTAGGTGACATAACTCACCACAGTATATGTGGGGGACTACCAAACCATGGGGTCATAGGTCATATGCATGGATGTCAATGTTGGAGTCCCATACACACCTCTCAGCCTCTCACAGCAAGTCAGCTGTACAAAGTCAGAAAGAAATATGTGGCAAAGGCCCAAGGGACAATGATGAAATAGACCACTTACAAAATTACACAGTGAGACACAGCAGGTCTTGCAGTTACCTTAACTCTCCTAAGGGTAAGATATCTGAAATTCAAATGTCTGTCATAACTGTCTAACCTTCAGTCTCTAGTGATATGCCAGTATTCCCCAAGACAAGCACAATACTATGCAAAAATGGAACCAAAATGTAAGGCAAACATATGGACAGTATGGGGAAATGTGTACAGTTGAGGAGTATGCCCCCTCCCCCAACACACCTGTCTTCCCATAGCAATGCAGGAACATTCATATTTATCTGATCTGGGGATTCCTGTCAGTAAGTAATGACACAATATATTTGAGTGTCAGATGGCATATATGTCAGTAAAATGTCTGCTAAAACAAACCATGTTATGCTAGCAACTTTGTACATTTGTAAGAGCAATATTTACAGTATCTCCCTATGTGTGGGCCATTGTCCCCTCATCTTGCTAGGCTATCTCCAGATTTCTTGCACTAAAAGAATGAGCAGTATGGCTTTGGCACAGAAAACCCTGGACTGGAGTACATCTATCTCTGGAATGAAGTCCCACTCTTACTATAGAGGGTCATACTGGGCATGCTCCTACACTTAGAGAATTACAACCCATGTCTAAAGCTGCATCAAACTATATAACTGTATTGTACATATATGTCTTTGCATACAGACAACTATGTACACCTTAACTGTCTCTACCCACACCCATCACACAAGATGACCCTCAGCTACCTGTAGGTGGCCCATATGTGATATTTCTGCACCTGTTGCATATATATATATATATATATATATATATATATATATATATATATATATATATATATATATATATATATATATATATATATATACATATATATATATATATATATATATATATATATATATATATATATATATATATATATAT
Source organism: Protopterus annectens (assembly GCF_019279795.1). NCBI lineage: Eukaryota > Metazoa > Chordata > Ceratodontiformes > Protopteridae > Protopterus > Protopterus annectens. The sequence continues at coordinate 242,319,998 of NC_056739.1, forward strand.
ATATGCAACATATAACAATAGTCCAACCATACCCACACATAGTTAAGGGGGAGACAGAGACAGACAGTGACAGAGAGAGTGAGAGAGAGACAGGGAGGCACAGAGAGTGAGTCATACAGAGATATCCTGAAAAGCATAGAGTGATGTTTTGCTGTGGACAATTGCAGACCAGTTGTAACCAGTTGCATGTGCCAGCATGAAGGTGAGCTCCATTGTGTAATAGTAGTGAGGTAGCAGTTGTAATATTACATTAACTGCCTTTGTGTGTGTGTGTGTGTGTGTGTGTGTGTGTGTGTGTGTGTGTGTGTGTGTGTGTGTGTGTGTGTGTGTGTGTGTGTGTGTGTGTGTGTGTGTGTGTGTGTGTGTGTGTGTGCATTTGTAGGTTAAAGTATTATGAGGCCTTTCCCACCCAGTACACTTCCCATTACCCTACTCTACAAGACCTGCTGATGTCATTCAGCTTAGATGTACCTTTGGACACTCATCAGCCCTATAAGTTCTGCTGCATGTGCAATAACTGCGTAACACTGTAGTACACATAACTAGATAGGTAGAGGTTCTAATCTCAGTCCTGGCAAATGTGTGTGTGTCTGTAAGTGTGTGTGTGTGTGTGTGTGTGTGTGTGTGTGTGTGTGTGTGTGTGTGTGTGAGTTGAGATCCAGGTGCCTAAAAAGACCAGTATCAACAGCCGTGAAATATCACCAAACAATTTATTAAAATCAACAAGCAGCAAAAATAGCAAGTGATAGTTGTTTAGCATTTTTGTTTAGGTAAAGACTTCTTCAGAACTGTTAGTACATCCACTATTAAACTTAAATACTCACAAAATCAATACGTGATCAAACCAACCAATGGAACACCAGTGTCAACTTTCAAAAATTGTGTGAGAAACTATGTTACAATCCAAGATACAAGCATTATAATACATGCATACAATACCAATAGAATTCACTAATGAATAAGCGCATTACACAAATACAAATATATGTTAAACTCAAGAATGTAAATTAAAAGAAATTATTTGTGAACTCCAGAACATTTAAACCACATTATATCTGTAATAATCAGCTCTCAAGACTCTTTAACTTGAGAATGGGGGTAATGGAACTACCTTCGTTAAGGGCTGGATGAGGTAAAGCATCACATTTAAAAATCCATTTGAGTTCCTTTTCATTTAAATGATCCTCAGTGTAGAAACTCCTTGGATCACTGTCTATGTGATCAATCACCACAAACTTGAAAAAAAATGGCCTTCACAAGAAAAGATGTGTCTGTAAACAGCATTAGTAGACCTTTCTCTTCTAATGTAATTTAAATGCTTATAAATTCTCTCCTTTAACATCCGACAGGTCTTCTCAATGTAAAAAGCCTTACATTTTTGGCAAAGGGCCCCGTGCACAACTTGCCTAGATAGGCAATTGAAATGCCGTTTCACTTCTATTTTCTTATGCCTAAGAAAGAATGAATCACAGCACTGGATATGTTGGCAATAGTTGCAATGGTTGCACTTAAACACACCCTTTGGTCTATTTGAACCCATATTATCCTTTTTCATCTCCAATAAATTCTTGAAACACATACCTTTCCTAAAAACATTTTTTTTGGTTTAGTACCAAATAATTCAAAGCTTCTTTAATAGAGGTGACAATTGGCCAGAATTTGTTAACTACTTCAACAATTTCCTGACTATTCACTGAAAAGGTAATATCCATAGAACGTTCGTAAGGCACCTCAACTGTTTGAATGCCATTGTTGTCATTTTGATCCATAACTGAATCAACATGTGGGCTTTTTTGGATAGGGAGTAAAGGTTGGTAAAAACCTTTGTTCCTTTTACCAAGGACTTCACCCTTGACAGACACCAATAGTTCCAAAGGGTAACCCCTTTTGTTGAACATATCAAGAAGCTTGTCTATCACCTGCCCAAATGTGGTGTCTTCTGACATCATATGAGCCAGTCATACAAATTGCCCTTTCACTACTGCTGTTTTTTGAAAAGGAGGGTGCCAACTGTCATAGTGGATATAAGAATTTGAAAAGGTCTTTTTATGATAGATGTTAGAACAAAAACACTCCCTACCTTAATCCTTACTAACCATAACATCTAAGTAGGCTATTTGGTCATGGGCAAAGATATGAATTGCAAAAATGGGGTAGGGTTATTGATGTATTCCAAGAACTCATTCAACTTCCTGAATGAGTCATTCCATATTAAAGAAATATCATCCAAACATGGATGTACTATGGCCAGTGATGCTTTATCTCCCACAGGCCTTAATGAAAGTAGTTCCATCACACCCATTCTCAAGTTAAAGAGTCTTGAGGGGTGATTATTACAAATACAATGTGGTTTAAATGTTCTGGAGTTTACACATAATTTGTTTTAATTTACATTCTTGAGTTTAACATATATTTGTATTTGTATAATGCTGCTATTCATTAGTGAATTCTATTGGTCCTGTATGTATGCATTATCATGCTTGTATCTTGGATTATAACATAGTTTCTCACACAATTTTTGAAAGCTGACACTGGTGTTCTATTGGTCAGTTTGGTCACATGTTGATTTTGTGAGTATTTCAGTGAAATAGTGGATATACTAGCAGTTCTAAAAAAAGTCATTACCTAGACAAAAGCGCTAAACTGCAATCACTTGCTATTTTTGCTGCTTGTTGATTTTAATAAATCGTTTGGTGATATTTCTCAGCTGTTGGTGCTGGTCTTTTTGGGCACCTGGATCTCCACTCAAGTTTTCATTTGTTTGGTTTGGTTCTTGGTGTGCGTGTGTGTGTGTGTGTGTGTGTGTGTGTGTGTGTGTGTGTGTGTGTGTGTATTTTTGTTGATAGGTGAACGTATTTTGAGGCCTTTCCCACCCAGTGCACTTCCCATTGCCCTACTTTAGAAGACCCGCTGATGACATTCACCTTAGATGTATCTTTGGACACTTGTCAACACTATAAACTCCATGTCAAGAGCAATAACTGTGTAACACTGTAGTACAAATGACTAGATAGGTAAGGTTCTAATCTCAATACTGACAGCTGTGATACTGCATGTGTGTTGGTGAGAACCATATCCTCTATGTGGGTGTGTGTGTTGGTTATAGCATTTTGAAGTCTGTTCCAACCAGTACACGTCCCATCGCCCTACTTTACAAGGGCTGCTGAATTCATTCACCTTAGATGGACACTATCAGCCCTATAGCACTGTGGCACATGTGATAAATAGGCAACACTATAATACGTACATGTAGATAGGTAGGTGTTTGAATGTCAGTATAGCCAACTATACTACTCTGTGTCCCCTGTGGCTGTTGTGGGCATTGGTTATACAATTTTAAGGCCTGTTGACCCCCTCACCATGGCATTTCTTTAAAGAACCAGTTAATGGCATCTGCATTACAAGTGCACTCACAGATTCTCTAACACTAAGGCACTGTGGTGCATGCAACAGTCATAGCAATCTGTATTGTACATAACTAGAGAGGTAGGCAATATAATAGGAAAAGTGTCAACTCTGTGTGCATGTGTATTTCAATGCATGTCCCCATACAGCTGTGTGTCTGTGTTTCAGATGGCTATACCATGTTAAGGGCCTGTGAACCCACCACTGCAAACCTAACAGCCCCTGCAGCTGCCTCCCACTTGAATAGTATTGGCAGACACTGCAACACTATAGTAGCACTGTGGTGCTTGTGTTATGTATTCAGCAGTATTGTTTGTACACTTAGGCAGGTTCAGGTTCTGCAGTCAGCAAGGGCAGGTCATGAGTGTGTATGTATGTCTGTGTGTGTGTGTGTGTGTGTGTGTGTGTGTGTGTGTGTGTGTGTGTGTGTGTGTGTGTGTGTGTGTGTGTGTGTGTGTGTGTGTGTGTGTGTGTGTATGTACATCCGCTTGCAGCAGTCTACCTGTGTTATGGCCACCAGCATATCTCTCAACCCTGCACAGAAAGACATCTGGTTTGATACATATGGAAAAATGGGGCAAACACCAAACATTAAGCACAATCTTCACATATTGCTGTGGCATGCATGTAAAATAGATACCAGAACAGGTTGTGCATGTGAACACACTGCCCAAAGGGTATGTTTTGTTACATGACTATAGTTGTCATCAACCTGCAATGTTAGTCTGTCATGATTTTACTACAGTTCGACAGAAAACCACATATTATGTCAGATGGAAAGAAAGTATGTGTCAAACATCAGAACAATCTGCAGACATATGCAAAGGTCACTATTTGACAAGATGTGACCTGTGACAACAACTGAGACAGTAAAGAGGTCCCAAAAGTGTAGGACAACAAAAATGTCATGCTGTCCTGTACTAATTGCATAGAGCAATTATTGCACAGCACAAGCACCTCAGTATTATGACAAACAGTGTAAGCTAAGGTAATGTCACACAAGGAAGGTGTCATAGTAGCAAACCAGAGGAAGTCCTGTATGTTGCACATGCCATGGCCATGGTATGTCTTGCCAACTGTCATGTTACTACAGGTCATGTCTCACACTTTATATTTGATAATATTGCAAAGCCATTCATTGTCACTTACGTGTGTACAATATGTATATATGTGAAGGCTCTGTGATTACCTGGTGCCCCCAATAACCCACAATTATATAGGCATGAATGATAATTGGCTCCACCCACATATGTAGGTACAGCCTATGACTGTATAAACTGTAAGCATTTTGCACTCTGTCATTGAACCAGAAACTGCTGTTAATACAGTGCGATGAACCATACAGTGGGGATGGAATGTTCTCATGGTCCCAGCCTCAAGCTATATGACAACAGTGTCAGCATGCCATACAGCAAGTACATGTCTTCACCATGTCCCACATCAGGACCAACCCCATAAACACACAGGCTGCTATAACAGGCTTGGGTACCCAGGATGGCAACTTAGTTACATTCAGGCACCAAGTATTGGCAGTCATCAGGAATTGTTTGTATGTGGTTCACCACATAGGTGAAGTGACCACATCCAGCCAAAAGGTGGACATTACCTCTGAATAGTCCTCAGTCAGTAAAACAATACATAAGCAGCATGGCCAGTCCACTATGCACCTATGCAGACATCTGCTGAATCTGTAAAGTCTTTGTTAACTCTCACAAAGGTCAGCCATGTCCCTCGACACACACACACACACACACACACACACACACACACACACACACACACACACACACATGTGGCATTGGTACAGGATAATATATGCATTCATGAACATGTACAGTACAAGCTATGATACTACCCAAATCACCAACATTCACACTAGGTGTGCACTTGAGTGCATTACAAAATCCCACCCACAAATGCAGTTTGACCTTACATATGCATGCAGGTATGCAAAGGCTGCCACTATGAATGCTACAGTATTGATGTGAAGACCACTGGGGCCTTACAGGTGTGCTCCTTGACTGTTGACTCTGTGCCAACAATCTCCACGAAAAATGTGGGGATGTGTGCTTTTCAAGGAACTCCACTGTTGGTGTCAGTGGTGCTTCTGTAGCAGGCCCTCTTCCAGTGCCTGCACAGTCCCTGGGCACAGCTGCAGCCCTTTGCCGTGTGTTGTATGCTAAGTCTGTGGCATGGTGTCAGACCTGTTCATAGCCTCTGCTGTGGTGTCCAATTTTGTTGACGGTCCCCACCAGTTTTGCACACGGGGCATTTTATTACTGCATGTGCTGCCGGCTTCTCCCCAACAGTACCCTTTTATGTTGTCTCAGGGAATCTAAGATAACCACAGTCTCAGACTACATGAATGGTGTGTGATGTCTACGATACATCCCACCTGGAAGACATGAACAGAGGACCACATCACAGGACCACATACATTGGCTACCATCGTGTGCAGACTGTACACATCCACATTTACTAGCACTATCCACCACTAACACCCACATTATACCCCTGCCATCTTTCAGTACAGTATGTGTGTGAGTATTGTGAACATAGCAGCATTACAGCATGGGTTGCCCCCCTTATCCTGATGTGTCATGTTCCCCTACTGAGAACCATTAATGTGCATAATCCACCATTCATCATTAACATCGCACAGCACATGCAGCGGCTAGGAACATCATGGTGGTTCCCCACCAGGTAATACCAGGCCATCAAACATCTACCATACAGCTATAGGCTATAAGCCAACACTCTACCCTGTGTCATACATACTACTCAGGAGTGACCTCACTGTGGGTTGCAAGGAAATCACAGTCTCCACATTGTTGGGACTGCTGGCTGCATGAGTGCAGGTCATGCTCCACTGTGTTAACACACACACACACACACACACACACACACACACACACACACACACACACACTCAACTTGGTAAGTGATCTGGACTGGCCTTGTTGGCAGCTCACGTGTGTCACACATAATCACCCTGCAGTGGAATGGCCACCATGTCCACATCAGGCAGGGTAGCTATCAACACCTTTGCATGTGTAAGCTGGTGAAATGGATGGTTAACTGCACATACACCCTTGGGAATTTTGGACACTACTACTGTTATTGGGTGTGCAATGGATCGTGTTATTTTGGAACACCTTGAATCCATACAAAAACTTATCAAGGCTCTACATGACAGAATGCAGAAGAGCCCATTCACTAAAGAGATTATCATTTCCGATTCACAGGAGCAGATATACACTTTGCATTCTACTCCAGTTTTCACAGACCGTCAGCTAGCAATCATTCTAGGAGTCCTATCAGAGGAGGAGTCAACACAGGAAGTGACATTCGAGTGGATGTACGCTCGAACTCCGTGCAGAACACTAGGGGCAGACAGAATGGAGGCATTTTAGATGCAGTAGCAGGAAACGGAACTCATTATACAGAACTAAAACCATTTTTAGCAGCTCCTACACTACGTGACTGACAGGAGCTGAAAGACAGGGACATGGGAACTCTTAACACGCAATTTAAGGAGTTTGAACGCATGCTACGGACCTACAAGTCAATCCAAATGGACAACACATTTCTTGAAAGATCCTTGGAACTTCGACAAGTACCTAAAGGATTGCGTGTTTTCAAATTACCTTATGGTTTTAAAGAAGGTACTGTTTTATTTGATGAGTTAACTGAACTATGTGATAAAACTGGACTGGAACTTTTAAAGTTAGTTATATGTAATAACAACTATAAATTGACATCTTTAAATGAACAACTGTGTTTGTTAGATAAAAGTATTAAACAAGATTTATTATATGAACACAACAAGTTTCGCTTAGAAAATATTTTTAAAGATATGGACAAATTTGTTAACAAAGGGTTAGATATTAAGAATCACAAACTTAGTAGGGACACTTCTGATTATAAGAACAAGAAGGTTTACACTCATTTCAAAGAATATAGGAACATGAAACGATACACCACTACTACTGAGGCTGGTTATGGTAGGGAAGTGAATAGAGCCCCTTTTAATGAGACAACAAATAGAGTTGAAAACATGTTTGAAGAGGAAGGTCAGGGTTTTTTTTTAGAAGAACCACCTCTCAGGAGATCAGAACGGATACCAGAGCGTTATGGCAGTCACAATTATCAGCAGAACAGAAATTACAACAGAACAGCACAGAGAGCCAATTCTTGGCGGAGATAAGTCCATGCTTTTTTTTAGATCAAACTGACAAAAATGTTTTTATTACATCAGACTATGCCCTTCAGTTGCCAGATATTAATTGTTCTAACACAACAATTTATGGACACCGAGCATTAGACTATGATACAGCAGCAATTTCCGGTAGTATTGACAGTGACAATTATTGTTCCATTGTTATTGAGGGGGGTTTTAGTATATACAACTTTACGGACAAAAAGTTTGACAAGGATTTTTTAGCTTTATTTAGAAGAGGTTTTACCTTTGTGCCTTCATTTAAATTAGATATAGGCAAACTACTAATTATTTTAAAACTATACACTAGAATTTTGAATTTAAAAATCTTTTTTTCAAACAGCATGAATCACACTTCTGATTCTGGTAACTTCAATTTAAAATGCAGCAGCATATTTATACCCCCACAGAACTTCCTGATTCACATTTTTGAAGCACTATTTGAAAGCCAGATTAGGAGACTACTAACTAAAAAAACATACAACATGCAAAACTTGACTTCAGCTGAAGTATTTTGTATGAGAGAATTAACTACATCAGGCTATTATAGAATCATGAAACCGGACAAAGGAGGGGGTGTAGTTATAATGACAAATACAGATTACTACAATAAGATGACTAATATGTTGGATGACAGTAACACCTACGAAAAAGTAAGTAAAAGTGAAATGTATAGAGCATACACAAAAATTGATTGGTTGTTATACGAATATTTAATGGATGGCATTATTAATAAGGATGAGTTTTCTTATTTATCAGTTGAGTTTCCAGTAATTCCATCCATTTTCGGAATTCCTAAAATACATAAGAATCCACAGAACCCCCCATTTCGTCCTATTGTTTCAGCTAGAGGATCCAAGACAGAGGCCATTGGGGCATATATAGATTTTCATTGTAAGGAGACATTAAATAAACTACCACATGTGTTAAAGGATTCATGGCATTGTCTGGAATTAATAAGACAAAATAAGGAAAAAATAGGGCTTAATTTTTTTATGGCGACCATAGATGTAGTGAATTTATTCACAGTAATTCCACACACAGAAGGTTTGGAAATGTTTGAGGCCACCCTATTAAAATTTAGTGGGATGGAAGGACCGAAATGTAGATTCTTGACAGAACTGATGGAAATAGTTCTTGAAAACAATTTTTTATATATGAACGAAGAATATTACAGACAAAAAATTGGTATGGCCATGGGGGCAAAGTGTGCCCCAATATACGCAAACCTGGTTTTAACACACTGGGAGACAGAGTATGTTTTTACATCTGCGTTTTGGAATAAAATTGTTGTTTATTTAAGGTATTTGGACGATATACTGATTGTTTGGAAGGGTAGTAAGGAAGAATTTGTTGAATTTGTAGAATATTTAGGTAAGACATCTAGTTTTCTTAAATTTACCAATCAAATATACAACAATGATTTTGCATTTTTGGACATAGTTTTTTCATTCCAGAATAACAACATAGAATCTAATATATTTAGGAAAAAGACTTTCTCAAACTCTTTTTTACACTTTGACAGCTGTCATCCATATTACCAAAAGAAAAACTTAGTTAAGGGTCAGATGGTGAGGCTGTCCAGAATTATTAGCAACAATGAAGCATTTAATTTGGAGATGGAAAAACTATCTAAGATGTTTTTGGACAGGGGTTATCCAAATGACTTAGTTTTTAATGTTAAGACATTCATTATACAGACCCATTATTATATTTGGTGTCAGTAACACAATCAAAGATAAAAAAGCTAAGTCTAGACAGGATACCTTTATATTACCTTACAATGAAACATCTCCTGAAATTGCTAGCATTATTCATGAAATTTGGAATAGTGTTATTAGTAACAATGGAGAAGTATCAGAAGTGGTGGGCACATATCCTAAGATCACATATAGTAGAGGTAGAAATCTGAAAGATATTTTTGAAACTAGTACCAATAGTGACAATTTCAAAAGGTCAAGAATGAGTAAATGTGGAGCATGTCAGTTTTGCAAATACATTAACGATGGCCCTTACGTTGCTATAACGAATTTTGGAAAAACAATCAGATGTCCGGGCCACGGTAATTGTAATTCAACTATGGTGGTTTATGTTGCTACTTGCTCCACGTGTCAAGCTTTCTATGTTGGTAAAACAATTAGAAAGCTCAGAGTACGTATAGCAGAACACATCAGAGATATTAAAAAACATAAAAATACCAGTGCCTTATACAATCACAGCGTCAAATGTGCAAATTTTAAGAGATTTCTATTCTTTATTATTGACAGAACTCCACACAATGTACAGAAGGGGGGTGATGAAAAAGTAATTTTGGAAGCCAAGGAATGCCTTTGGCAACTTAGGCTTAATGCCTGTATGCTGCCAGGCATCAGTGATTCTGTTTCTATTTCTAGTGTACTTAAATTAAAATCATATTTTAAGTATGATTTAAACATTTTTAATATTATAAATTTTGATCTATGACCATTTTTTAATTTTTTAACGATTGATTATTACTGGAAAAACATGTTATTGAAGAATGGACTTATACACATATATTTATATATTTATTTATTTATTTTATTATAAATAAATTAAATACAAGTATAATTTATTCAAGATATTACTGATGTAGATGGATCGTGGAAATATTACACACTACTTATTTCACAATTCACAATTCATAATTCATAATATATATTTAATAATTTATATTTTTGGTATATGTATATGAATTTTATATTTTAAATATGTGTACAATATGTGTAGAACCTGTGAGATCTATATCTTGTGAGATCAACAGCATGTTATAATTTCGTTTTTTATGTCTGCTGTTTTATGCCTTTATCTGTTAAACTTTTTTATTTGTCAAATAATTTTCATCTGTTAAATACTGGCAAACACTGTTAACTTTGATTAATCTTTATTTATATTTAGTGTTTATCAAATAATTACTAGAAAATGAAAGTTATGTTTTATTTAAGGTTTACTGTATTGGGCACACGTTTTGGGACTTCGAAATATTTCAGTGTTTTTACACTGTTTCTCTAGATGTTTCTTTTATACTGTTTCTCCAGTGTCTTTACTAGTAATTATGTTATTATACAATTACATCATTAACCAATTAATTCATTCATTCATTTAACTCCAACTATATAAAGGATGGCTTTTTAGTGAAGAATTTGTACTCTGAAGATGCCCTATACGATTGTGGGTGAAAGTGCTTAGTGCGGAGAATTGTTGTCGCATTATTGTATTTTTTATTTTTATTTCATTAAAAATTGGAACCAACCAACCAACCAGTTTTCTAATGGGTTATTGAATGACTTGTCAGCTTACCCTTGGGATACTACCTGTGTCCCTGTTGGATGGGTGACATCAGCAGCTGCCTTGCATACACATGGGCTAACTTGTGGCCTAGGCATATGGCTGCTTATGGCTCATAGTCTAGTAACCTGAGATGGTAGCAGGACTCCCAGAAATGGCCTGACTGCTGTGACAGACTGTGTTGTTATGTGCCCACACACATCACTGCCATCGACTGCTTGAAGCCTTCTATGGGCAACGTTATAGTACCAGGGCATCCAGCCAATATCTGGCAAATAGGTGAGTGGTACTACAAGTGCATGTGGACATTCCAGGAACATCTGAGGTACACAATAACAGAGAGCAGTGCATATGTGGTATAGGGTGACCTACTCACAGGTGTCTGACATCTGCAGTACCAGACATCATTATTTTCTGACTGCAGTCCTTCATGATTTGCCACTAGTTTGCCAGAAAAACAAACTTTTATGGAAAACATGGCCAAAATTGTGAGGCAAACATCAGGACATTCTGCAAAACCCTGTGCTGTTCAGCTGTATGTTGTAGACATAGCTATCACGGTGTTGTAGGTGCTGGACAGCAGACTAACATGCAGTATGATAGTCCTGGAAGTGTTGCTGAGAGCGACTGTTTAAATTCCTATTTCCCATGACAACATGCCTCCATCTGCATTCCATTACATACTTAATTGTTTGATATATCTGGTATAGAGGTCTACCCCTTTTTCAAAATAAATCCACAAAAGGTGCTGTGAGTGGTCGCAGTCTGTATTCTTGACAAAAATATCAGACCTGTTTTGTATAGGCATCAGCTTGCCTTTTGTAGGTAATGCTCATGAAGAGGTGATAGCCTGTGCACCAATCTGTTGCTCCCATTTGCTAATTGCAACCAGAACAGCTGGGCTGCTTTCCTATTAGCCAATGTTATGGCAACACATTGCTATAATGAAGGCCTTCATGTGAGCCTTGCCCCTTTTCCTGGCCTGTGAGGGGAACATTATGGAGGTGTTGGAGCTACAGCATCACAGAGGGTAGGTAGTAATACTGTCCACTGTTTGAAGTGATGTGTTGTGTCCACAGTTTTGCATGCTATGTCTGCATACCTCTCAACCTCTTAGCACAGGAAATGTGGACACAGCATGGCAAAATGTGTGGACAAAGGTTCACAAATAAGGAGGGATTTGAAATATTGCTGTCATAACCTTAGAGAATGGGTACCGTAACAGTGTTTGTTTTGACATTCAGTTTCTAATGGATTTGAAATCTGACACTCAAATGTGTAATACTATTTAGTGACCTCCATCATAATATCATCCCAGTGATTTAGCAGAATGCCACAAATTTTATGAGGAACAGGCCATAAGTATGGGCCATAACCCTGGACAGTCTGTGGAAATCTGTACAGTCACATATGACACTTTGCAGCATTTATTGGTCTGCGTACTGGTTCTGTGTTTGTGTCAGAGGACCAAATGCACAGTGATTTTGGCCAGTATATGTCAGAGTACTGTGTGACTGGCTATCAGGATGTGTTCATATAACTCAGTTGCTGTACTCAAGAGGTCAGTTGGCCTACTTGTACGTTGCCCTGACCACAGTTCAAATGGTACTGTATTCATATTTTGGCAGTGATGTTTTTTGCCCTGAAGGTATATCCCTGTACTGTCTGATAACTACAAATGCATCAGTATACCAAAAACTGAACATATTTTCACATAATGTCCAGAGCTTGTGCTCATATTTTTGGTCTGTTCCTCAGAATATTTGTTGTTTTCTGGAAAATAACTGGGATAATCTGAGGTCTGATGGCACTAAATAATGACAGAGGTTTGAGTTACAGACTTTGAATCCTTCAAAAAATGTATGTTAAAACAAACCATGTTACTCTAGCCACTTTCTTATATGCATAACTCACTATGTAAACTATGTGCTTATTTTTGGGCATCTGTCCTCCATTTCATCAGTGTTTAACCAGTTTCTTGCACTAAGAGGTTGAGAGGTATGTGCATCCATAAATTCCCAGAGCTGATTTGGCGTAGTGGTACGTTGCTCTGACTGTAGTGTAAAGGGTCCTGGATTGAAGAGTTGGCAGTGATATCGTTTTTCCCTACTGCTAAATGACTGTAATGCATGATATGTTTGAAAAAGCATCACAGATTTCTACAACTAAAATAGTATAGTGGTACATTGCTCTGACCCTAGTGCACAGAGTCCTGGGTTTGAGACTTGGTAGCACTATGTTTTTTTCCCTAATGTTAGATGACTGGAATGCATGATATGTTTGAAAAAGCAATGGGATTACCCACAATCCATATGGCATAGTGGTATGTTGCTCTGATTGCAGTGCACAGGGTCTAGTTATTTTGTTGCTGAGCTGAATAGGCGCTGATGGAGACACAGTGATTAAACAGTTTTAAACAGTTTTAAGCCAGTTTGCGTGACACTAAGTGATGCCAAGAGGCACTTAGTCCTTTTTGGCTTTGCTTAATACTGCTTATTCTTTCTTACACCCGTGCTAATTTAAAAAAAAAAAAAGAAAAAAGGGTGATAAGGAAATAGTGAAATGGGGGCAAGCAGGGGGGAAAACATTGTGAATGGCAGTAGGGAGGTATTGGATGGGTGTAGAAAAGGACCATAGCTCTCCATTTCTTCTGCAGCAACAGCTGTGAATGATGTGGGCAATTTGGAATTTAGAGCCTCATACTGCACAGCGAGAGGTGTGGGCAACATACATTTGCTAAGTAATTGAAGGGTAAATTGATTAATGTCAGTGTACATGTGGGATAAATGGAGAGCTATGTATGGAACATGATTTTTTGGGGGGCCAGATGCTCCCCCTTTTATTAAGGTGAGAGTGGAATGTTGGGGAAAGGTTGTAGGTACATTTGAGGAGGTAAGTTGGGTAGGAGAGGTTGCTTCTGCAGACGGACAAGACAACAGACAGGGGCATGTATGACACATGAGGGGAGTAAAAACTTGGACGGGGGGGTTGTTGGAAATCAGAAGTCTATGACTCCCTAGATGGAAACAGTGGTACTGAGGTCCCCCCCATGGGCAGTTACCACTGCTCCTTCACAGCCCTGAAGAGGTAGCTGTGCTGGGGGCTGGAAAAAAGGGGCGGGCTGCCCTTGAGGTGTGCCAGTCTGCCCTCAATCTGGCTAAGGCATCCATCCAACTCTGGATGACCCTGCGCACCATACCACAGAACGTTCTGCAGATGTGCGGCTCCTCTCCCTTCCCATGCCCAGGGGGGACAGGCTCCATCCCCTGAGGTGGTTCCACCCAATGGTGGTGCAGGACCAGTGTAGGAGGCAGTTCCAGGTTGGGTCCCTGATGTGCTGGGGCCTGGTGCCATTGCAAGATGAGGCAGGACAGCTGATCCACTGTGATCTGCCTTCCCAAACATGCTATGGTATTGAAGTTTTTCAAAATGCATTGGTTAGTCATGAACAAAACATTTCAAAATGAGTTATAACAGCATGCATGGGTGTTCCAATTAACCCAGAACAATAGAAGTGAAATAATTGCATAGCAAACAGAGGACATGCATAAATGGAATAACAGTCAGCATTGTAACAGCATGCCAGTTACATTTACAGCAACAGGCCACCAACAATGGTATTTGAACAAGGTATATTAACATGCAACCAATTAAACATATGAACAATAATAAAACACAAGTCCCAACATTAGGTTTTGAGAACAACATACCTGTAGTATATGAATTATAATTATTGATGCAGATAAGGGGTGGGGGTTGAGAAAAAAGTCAATTAACAACTGTATTAGCTTCCATTTTCACAACAATGCTGCTCAATACTCTACAGTTCTGCCCTCACATTACATCTACCTATGGCCCATAGCTTCAGTAGAACATATATAACTGTTAAACTGTCAACCTGGAATAGTATGGGGCAACCTGTGACAACTCTGGGTACATGACTAGAGGGTACCCGTACATGAGAGGGTTACATAAATGATGACGAAGGTGTACCCTGCACTGATGTATTGTGAGTGTGCTACTGGCATACTTCACCTGAATTCATATCTGTGTTCAAGGTTCTTGGCAGCAGTGACCACTAGCCATGACAGCGTGACACTTGAGAGATATGTATCGGGTAGAGTGCATGCTGTATGTAGCTATCCTGCTGTAATTTGTAGGTATGGAGTTGGACAGTGGAACAGTTGTACACGGTTTATTAGTATACCCTTCATACAGCTACTACACACATTTCTTTACCTGTAAGACCTGTGGAGAACATATCTGTTAACACCACCTGACTGCTTGTATGAATATTCAAGATTATTTGAGTGTAAATATTCAACATCTGTGTGCCACTCCCTGGATTCAAACCATGGTCTGTCTGTGCAAAAATGATTGACAAAGCTATTTCTCATCACACTAAATTATTGGGGAACTGCTGTCTATTGCTTGAAAGTTCAACATACATGCCTGAGATTCATGCATGACAGATAGTTAGTGTACTGTGTCTTAATCCTTTTAAATAAAAAGATCTGGAATGAAAAGGTTAACACAAGGCAACGCTGCAAGGGACACACTATAATACATTACACATTACTATTAAAGGTTCAGATGTTAGTGTAGGACATATTTCATATTTCATTTATATCTTGATTTACAGCTTCACAATCTACAGTTTTGCATAACAGCTGGTTATCAGAACAACCTCAGTTAATGCACGCTGTCAAAGCCATATGTGTGAAGCACCTGTACACATTCTATTTCTTCTACAATATACCACATTAAATACGACAGTTTGTGGTATAAATCTTTATTTGAGTAACAAGACACAGTACTTTTTTACAGTTGAGATTCTACATTCAGTAGTACTGCATATCCTGAAGGTAAATATTGATCTGACAAACTTTATTTATTCAGTACACTTAGAACACACTATACCTACTGGCAGTAAACAATGTACTTCTTCTTATTTATTGCACTATATGCTGCAATACAGATCTGTACTCACCAGACTCTTGGTACAGCCTCACCAGTCTGTCTGCATGGGCCTCCACATTGCTAGCTCTCACCTCTGCAGCTGTAGGGGAAAAAAAACAACCATTATACATACCTGTCTATCACATACTCAGACTATAAGTTGGTACAGCTATGGGTGAAATACTTATAAAACTACTGGGTTATTGCTGTCTCAAGCAGCTTGGATCCACTGGGCCAAGAGCTCCTCTTTCCTTTGCTTTAGGTCAGCATAGTGATGCTGTACCTGCTCACCAGTTTGAGGGATTCCAGTGGCACTGGTGAGGTCATGTGCCAGATGGTCCCAGGCCTCACATTTATATTGGGAGCCCTTGTTACTGGCTCTGCAACAGTTGGTCATCATGGTGTTGCACAAGGAGCTCAGACATGACCCTGGACTCCAAAATGCTCCAGCACTGCACCAGAAAGTGAGTTCCCTCTCCAACACCAGAAATAGTTCCTGCAGTAATCAAGCTACAACATGTTTTGGCTGAATTCCCACCTGTGCAGTTTAAAAACAGCCATATTCCCTTCATTTGCCATCATTGGACCATTTTTGAAAATGCTGAGCACAGCTCAGCAGTGTGCAAATCCGCTTAGCTGTGCTGAATGGTGCTTACAATTCTACTTCTTAACAATACTCAAACCAGATAAGCAGAGGTAAGCACTGCTGAGCAGTGCTCAGTTTTCATTTAAAGGAAATTGACAAACAGGATATTAATTAGCCCTTACTGACGTATTATTAGGTGTATATATTTTACTTTACATGATATCCCCCTATGTGCTTTGGTTATATTACTTTAAGGTGTGACTGTACTGTCTGGGACACTTGTGTTTACATGGGGGATTTCACATCATATAGCCATTGACACTTTTATTATATCCCCTAAACATATGCATTTCACTACGTTATCTGTTTCTGTACCTTTAATATATTGGACACTTATGTGCAACTTGGACTTTTATACTTGGCTCTCCACTGCAAATAGGTGTCTGGTCAAGCTGAACCATCACAGTTAACATATTTCAATATATACAAAACAAATAAAAAACATTTACATTTCCCTATCATGTGTAAAAAGCTGAAAGGTCAGGATTTGACCCTTGTATCTAAAGTACAAGTGCCGGTGTCCTAACCAGTGAGGATCTGATGTTAATTTGCTGTATATACCTCTTTATTTTTGTTTAAGCATTACTGAGCACCATGTCACGCTGGGCAAACCCACTCAGCTATGCTTAAACCTGACCTTTTCAACAAACATTAAAAGAATCGGGTTTCTTTGCTTAGATGTCTGGCATGTGTTCCTCGCAAATGTCAATAACTATATCTGTATATAAAATTAACATTAACATATAAATGCATTCTGATGCAAAAGCAGAATGGCCTGTCTTGTTTTCAAACCATGCACCTACTGCACACAAAGCCAAAACTCTAACCACTAAGCTAACCGAGCATTCAAATTTGAAACTATACATTGCTATATAGCTATTCACAGATGTTTAAGCACTGCTGAGCAATGCACCATGATGCGTCAACCCACTCACCTAAGCTTAAACTTCACATATAAAAGAAAAAATACAGTGCAACCATTTTAAATAGATTTTTGGATTATCCTCACTTTGCAAGGTTTAACGCCGCTGCCCATTGTGGCATGGCGTACAAACTTTAAACTGGGAAAAAAAGTTACATTTATTACATTTATGTACATTTACAATACATAATTCATATTCCTACATTAAACGTAAGTCAGAAAACATAACTAGCATTGGAAAACCATTCAATTAATGGTTTACCAATGCTAGCTTCCATCTACACACTTCACTGCTTACAAGGAAACAACCTGTTCCATGTAAGCAGTTGAAAATTCATTCATGTCAGCACATGAACTAGCTGCTCACACTGTGTAGAGTGCATGAAGCCTATTAATAATGCAGTGATCGTGCACTCTGCACAGTGCTACATATAGCATGAAACACCTCCGTGTAGGCTCCACACAAAGCCTACATGGACTTTCATGAATCCTGGCCAGTGTCTATTTATAATTACTGTAAGTTACTGCTGTTGAGTATTTTACAATAGATATAATTCAAAGATAGTTCATTTGTGAATAGTCCCACACAAAATTCTTATAGTTTCTTAAATAATTCTTAACATTGCAATAAGCAAAGTTTCTGTTTTATAAGAATTAATCATTAAACCTGACACTTTTTCAAGGTAAACTTAGTTAAAATTTCTATTGAAGATTAAACATTACCACTCATTATTAAAATGTCATGTGCAAATAACTGAATTTTACAAGAATAAATTTCATCTATCAAGAATCCCTGAATACTAGATCTAATAAAGTTTGCAAAAGATGCACTTGCTAGAGGAAATAAAAGAGGTGACAAGGGCAACCTGTTTTGTATGTTTTACTATTTTAAAAGATCTAGAAAGAAAGTAGCCAATTTTAATAAAATAGAATGGGTTACTGTATAGATTAGTTATAAGATTTATAAAATCTAGAGAAAAGTCATATTTTTTAACTGCTTTGAACAAATATTTCCAACTAATAGAATCAAAAGCTGTATTTATATCTAGACTTATTATAGTTAGTATTTTTTTTATTTTTATTAGCCAGCTCTATTAAAGTATTAAGCCTAATTATTTTATCCTGAACCTTTCTATGTAGTATAAAACCAGTCTGAACATTATTTACTAATCCTGGCATAATAAAGTTCAATATTTTTCCAAGAATAAAAATAAATATATTATTATCCACATTTAATGATGGAATAGGATGGTAAGAAGAACATAAGTTAGAATCTTTATTTGGTTTCAAGACAGGAGATATCAGGGAATGTTTCCATGAGGGGTGAGATAGCTGACATATGTTTAACTTATTCAAAAACCTTTTAATAGGATATTTAAAATATTCTCTGAAAGTAATTTGCATATAATTATAACATTATACCATCAACACCAGGGGCTTTACTCGCTTTAATATTATAAATTTGATATGTTAACTCCTTAACAGAAAATGACTTATCAATCTTGGATCTTTGTTATTTGGTTAACTTAAAACTTATATTGTCTTCATTATTGCTTATGTTACTGATTTCTAAATCTGCCTCTTTTTATTAATTTATTCATATTTCCTAAAGTATTTTAGAATGTATTTTAAATTGGTCACTTTTTTATTTTGTGCACCTTGTTTGGAAATAATTTTTAAGTATGAATAATATTTTTTCTTAGATCTAACTGCCAGCCTGTGTAAGCTTTTTGGTTTTATTCAGTAAGTTAGTAAATTAAATTTTTCCAGATTTATTAATATTATATGGTTAAGTACATCAAGATACTTCTGATTTAATATTTTCAACTCAGTATTTTCCAATTTGTCATAAGGATTTAAATTGGATTTCAGTTTTATAAATTTACAAATTATAAAATGTTAATAGATGGCCCAAACATCAACTCCTTAACCCAATCTTTTTTTACATACATTCCTATTTTAATTATTCCATATCCGTATAGATAAGCTTTTAAAGAATCCCATTTAGTTACTTCTGAAATGTCTCCATTTTTATTAATTTCACTGTATTGATCTATTTCCTTTAGACACCATACCTTAAAATCTTTTAATTTTACTATATAAGCAGGGATTCTCTGATAGTACATCAAATTACTTGGCTTTAACATTAGCATAAATGTAATGTAAATACACTGCTGGATTTAACACCTAGGAAGCACGACAGACTTCAACTTTCCATCAACAAACTCCTTTATTAGTAAAAACAAAACAGATCTTCACATTAAATTACTTTTTCCATGAAGTATATATACCCAGTGGATTCAGATCAAATTCAATTCATTATTCACTTAAAACAATTAATCAATCAGCATGTATAACATAGTCAGCATTGTTGATTGTGTGCATGGAGAGGCAGTAGCAAAACAAACTCAAAGAAGACATCTTTGTAGAGTCATTTGGTTTACGAAAATTTTTTTCACAAAGGGCATACTGACATATATTATAAAAATATTAATATATTAAAATGTTAAAATACATTTTTTCATAAACTCTATAAAACCATTTGATATATATTAGATCCTTGCTGCTCTTATACGAAGTATGTATATAAAAAATGCATATAAGTATCTATGTACTGATTAAATATTTTCCAAAATTTATATCCATAAAATATAATTCAGTTACATGTTGAAACCATGCAAACAGAATATGAGATATATATATATATATCTATATATATATATATATATATATATATATATATATATATATATGTGTGTAGTTTCTAAGTAATTTATAGTTTAAGACTCTTGAAAAATATATGTGTATATATAAATATTAGATGCATGACATAATGATAATATATATATATATAATAAAGTAAATGCATAAATAAGTAATTAAATAAATAAATATATCAATTCAAATATAATAAAATTATAACATGTAATATACTACTCATAATCACTACTACCTATATTAATATTATAAATATATATCCATATATATAAAATAAAGTATAAAATCCGAAGATAACCGTAATTATATATATAAATACAAGTAACATAAAAATATTTTGTAAGTATAGTGTCATTATAACATATAGTATATAGTACATTTATCTAATGTCAACATACAAACAAAAATATTTTCTTCCTGTGTAAATATGTTGTTTCAAGTAACAAGTCTATATAACAACTTTAGTCTCGTGTAATCAGTAAGAATAAAAGATTTTTATATACACAGATGTACGCATTCAGCAACATCACTTCTTGTATATCCTTCTATCCAGTATTGGTTTGATACAAATACTTTGATTCAAACCTGGATATATATGAGCACCTAATCTTAAAATCCATGATAATTCTACATTCGCTAAAGTGTTTACATTGTCACCCCATCTTTTATTAATACTCACTAGCTGCAATACTCTGAATCTAAAACTGTGGTCCCCAAACTCATTCATGTGTTTAGCCAAAGCATTCTTATCATTATTTTTTTTTTCTTTATATCATATATATGATTGTATATCCTCTGTTTTTAGCATAAATGTATTAACATTGCGGTCAGGTAAATGAGATGAAGTTCTCAATACATCTTCAATTTTACTAAACAAACTACTAGAAGTAAACACTTTATCAGTGTTTGTCTGGTAGTCAAATCTGTAAGAATAATGTGGAAAGTTAAGAGAGTTAGTTGATTTAATATCATAGGTATCTCTCAAATGTTGAGAATTAATAAAGTGATCTACGTGTTTATCTACTGAGGATAGCTTAGCAACTTTATCAGTAATTGTGACTTTTTTAGAAAAGAATACAGTTAAAAATATCCTGTAATAATCAGTTCACCCTTTGTATATAAGATTATAATATCAAAATATTTTTTGGCAATTTTGCCTCCAATTCCAGGAATCCAGTAACAAATTCACAAAAGTATATTTTTTTTTTGTTAATTTCTACTGCTGCTAAACCCAACATGCCATTTGTATCTGAATAAGTAGTTAATATCTTAGGCATAGGTGATGAATTTCTCCAAAGAATAAGAGTGACTCTTCTTTTTGATTTAACAAGAGAGCTCAGAACTGAATGATCTTTTAACATCAATCTATCTACACCTTCAAATAACAAATGTATTCTTGTTAGAAAATTATGAGAGTTTTAGAGAATTTTAAATATTTGCTTAAGCTATAAATCTTCAATGAATTGTTAAGTCCATTGATATTTAATGAGAGACAATTATGCGCCACCATTCATAAGAACATATAAATGCACTGATTTAAGGTGATTTAGCTTAAAATATAAGCAAGTACAAATAATTGTTGTTATGGAGATATATATATATATATATATATATATATATATATATATATATATATACACACACACATATATATATATATATATATATATATATATATATATATATTATATCTTGGAATCTTGAAATTGTGACCCCACAAAAAACACCATCTAACACACAAAACATGTGTATGCAGGGGCGAAAGTGCTCTGCATCCCCTACACCCCCAGCAACATAAATATAGCAACTCCAAGATCGCACTATAGCGAGGAAAAGGGAACTCTCCCAGTCCGCGCTGTATGCCGATCTCCATTCAGGATTTCAAAGTTTTGAAACTTCGAACATATGATCTTTGTTCATATGAAATTCAAAGTTTTGAGCTTGAAATTTCTGACTGGAACCCATATATATATATATATATATATATATATATATATATATATATATATATATATCTTCTTCTTCTTCTTCTTCTTTTGGCTGCTCCCGTTAGGGGTCGCCACAGCAGATCAACTGTTTCCATTTCTTCCTGTCCTCTGCATCTTGCTCTGTCACACCAACCACCTGCATGTCCTCTCTCACCACATCCATAAACCTTATCTTAGGCCTTCCTATTTTCCTGTTACCTGGCAGCTTCATCCTTAGCATCTATTTCCCAATATACTCTGCATCCCTCCTCAGCACATGTCCAAACCAACATAATCTTGCCTCTCTGGCTTTGTCTCCAAACCATCCAACCTGGGCTGACCCTCTAATATACTTATGCCTAATCCTGTCCATCCTCGTCACACCCAGTGCAAATCTTAACATCAACTAGTAACCAAGTGCACAAAACTATAAACTGAACCAAAAACAATACAGCTCCGGTGACAATAAAGGCTGTCTTCTCAATTCCAATATGTGATGCACAAATGCAAAACGAATAGTCCAATAGAGTAAAAAACAGGTTTAATAATCCACCAGATAAAACAAAATTTAATACATCCACTGATTGAGCACTTTCGTCTCCTTCCGGAGACTTCTTCAGAATCAATTAACAAACAAACCTTGTGTCTTATATATTCACCAAATGGGCTGGCAATCAAAATTGAATAATTAGTAATTAATTTCTTAAAGAACCACCTTACATATTGATCACCAAACAATATATACATATAATATAAAGTGTATAATATGTAATGTTTTGATACACATCCAGGAACAGTAGGTAAATGCTACCCAGGAACTTTGTACCACCACAACTTAATAAAGTAGACTTAATAAAATAATATAATCAGGGTGAACCAGTTCCACCAGAATATAAACAGTTCCATACTGTCTCATCCTGTATCAGCGACCACCAAAAATGAAAGCCAGTGTATTTTTAAACAAACATTTAAAATGTTTACAAATTAAATTTTTAAAATGTGTCGGTGTTGGAATATATATATATATATATATATATATATATATATATATATATATATATATATATATATCCTTCTATATAAAATGAATATGCCCATTATAGGCATATAAAAAGTAATGAACTTTAAAAATAGTTTGCTACAATAATTAGACGAAAGCACTCAATCAATGTATGTATTAAATTTTGTTTTATCTGGTGGATTATTAAACCTGTTTTTTACTCTATTGGACTATTCATTTTGCATTTGTGCATCACATATTGGAATTTAGAAGAAAGCCTTTATTGTCACCAGAGCTGTATTGTTTTTGGTTTAAATCTTAACATCTTCAACTCTGCCACATCAAGCTCTGACTCCTGCTTTTTTGTCAATGCCACTGTCTCCAACCCATACAACATAGCTGGTCTCACTACCCTCTTGTAGACCTTTCCTTTCACTCTTTCTGGTACTCATCTGTCACAGATCTCTCCTGACACTCTTCTCCACCCACTCCATCCTGCCTGTACTCTCTTCTTCACCTCTCTTCCACACTCACCATTACTCTGAACTGTTGATCCCAAGTACTTAAACTCATCCACCTTCGCCACCTCTACTCCCTGCATCTTCACCATTCCTCTTTCCTCCCTCTCATTCATACACATATATTCTGTCTTAGTCCTGCTGACCTTCATTCCTCTTCTCTCTAGAGCATATCTCCACCTCTCCAGGGTCTCCTCCACCTGTTCCCTACTCTCACTACAGATCGCAATGTCATCTGCAATCATCATAGTCCATCATATAGATATGTATATCAATTTTCAAACTTATATACATTTAAACTTCTCATCATGGAATGAAAATTCCTTGATTTGATGATATAATCATACAAATCACACACCTATAAACTGGTGTCACCAAGCTATAAACAGTTGCTACAGCTTCCTAATTTCAAGCAAAGATTAATTATAACTATTTATTGCACACTCAAATCATGTTAAAAGGAAAAAACATAAAGTATTAATTTGAGAAATATTAATATTTAAAATCATAGAAATATAACACTGGAAATGCTAATAATAAAAAACGATACTATGCATTTTTGAATATATCAAAAATATTCCAGAAATAATGCATTTCAAATTCCTCTGATCAAAGCATTTTATATTGCTATTTCTTCAAATTAATCCCACTATAGAAAATATTATAAACAGCCAAGTATTTAAACATTTATATGGAGGAAATAAATAAAACTGACAACACCTATAACACATTAACCTAGAGGCATCATAACACCAAGTTTACATATCATAAAACTTTTAAAACTCATTTAACAACATGGGTGAAAAGGTGAAAGTAATAGAATATGGAAATACTATTAAAAGATGCTACAATATAAAATTACATATCTGTGTATATTGTATGTGCTTATGTATGCATAATATATTTACATGGATATACATACATATAACTGTGTGTCTTTGTATTTGTAAATTAAGATTAGGTGCTTTGATTTGTATATTAAGAGTTAAGAGAGTAAATATGTTCTATGTATCTCTGCATGAGAGTAAACATACAAATGAGTGAGTGAGTGTTTTTAAATGAATGCTTGTATTATGAATGAATGTTAATACCAATACCTCTAGTATTTGGAAGAGATATTTAACATATAACTTCTGTACAGGAAGCATTCATTTATGATTATATTTTAAATATCATGTACTTACAAATTTATTGTTCTTTTCATTGCCATATTTTGAAAGTGTGGATCAATTTTTGTATTTATCGTACCAATGGAAACAAAAAATGCTTGAAATTATTTAAAAGTGAGTTAGTATAAAACAAATATGTTTTTCACTAACAAATGCAGAACATTTGAAGAGTTAAATCTGCTTATTAATATTATTTTCCAATAATTAGTAAAGTAACACTGAGTAATTAAGTGAACAGCTGTTGAGCAGATTGAAGTATTTTAAGCATCTTCTCCTCTAAACTTTTTCATATAACACAGAAGACAGCCACTTATATTAAAGTATGAGTACAGTAACATATATAAATGCTATTATATGCAAATTAATATCTATAGAGAAGTAAAATAAATATATTTCTCTCACAGCAAGTTTATAATTATTGTTAGTAGTTTCTAGTCAATGTCTTTAAAAATCATTTTGTATAAAATACAATTTGATAGCAACCAGTGTGCAGAGATGTCAACCATATGTTATCCCATATAAGATATACTAGCTTCCTGCAAACTTGTTTTCATTTGAATTTTAGTAATGAAGTGTTCCCTGTGTTTAACCTTACAGTTTTGTTGCATTGCACAGCTCTCCTGTGCATCACACAGGTGTTAAATTTCACAATTGCATTTCAAGGAAAGCACTGGGCAACTATATACTAAAATAATACCAAAAGGCTCTGGGGGTATTTAGTTTTTGTAAACAGTTGGTTATACCTTGTGTAAATATATCTGTATACCCTTTACTTATGAATATATGTGTGGCCTGTGTACATATGTATTTCAGTTTGAGTGTGTTTTGCATGTGGATGTCCTCATATATATATATAGAATTGCAGTGAGCATCATTTACTTAAGTATGGATGCTTAATTTGTATCTTACCAACTTTCAGATGATTAAAAGCTATCTATAACAATATTTTTAATACACTGCCAGATGCCATGTATGGCACATTCTCTGTTTACTATGCTATCATCTTTATTAATGCTATGCATTTGTAAGTATTTTGTATTCCATCAGCAGTCTTGATACTTAACTACCTCTTTGTATTATATCTCAGGTGTTCCATTATCTGCGGATCACCCATGCTCTATGTCTTTGTTATATTTTTTATGAGATTAAACTTTCAGGTATGCCTCTGTCTGTTGTAAGAAGCAGATTGGTTATTTTACTTATTAGATCTTATTTAATTAAACTATCTATTCTTGTGAAAAATGTGTATTCAGAGGGAGCCCAGGTAGAAAATACCAGGTATCCCTTGAACAATGCAAAAGTTAGAAAATATCAGAAATATAAGACATAGCTAAGAAGTTAAAGGATTGTATTTGCATTAATCAAATGTGGATATGGGACAATATATTAGGTCAGTGACAATAATGGATCATTAAGGAAAGTAACCATTTAAGATATCAGGATTCACAATGCCAAGTACTGAAATGTTTAGAGTGAATAATCAAAAATCCAGTCTGACAGTGTGAAAATATTTGTGTGTACAATATAACAGGTAGCATGTTAGAGAACCAGAAAAACTGCAGAAGAAATTCCATTACTGTAATAAATATTTCTTTACCAGAAGTACTCTGCATAGCAGTAACTGTCTAATTCATATTATTAAATTTAATTTATATTAGTTTTTACAGCTTCTTTCATGACTCATTAAAACCAGTAATATTGCTTTAAACAAGCATTTTTCCTTGCTATAAATAACATGTTCCTCTGTAATGTGAAGATCTGCTGCATGAGTATATTTGCACTATACTTATATAAAGGATACAACTTTCACCGAACTATAATTAGGATGACCACAGATTGCCAATAAACAGAAATTAGTATGAGGTGTCTTTAAGTCTGCTGATGTATTCTTTTTCTTCTTCCCACTGCATTCTTATTTCCTTTTCATATTTTTATTATTCCACTTTTTGAAAGATATTGAGCGCACATGGTTATGTTTTAAAATTAGCTAGATTAATTTTAAGTGTTCTATTTCTGTGTTTCTTCTGCTCTTTTTAACATTCTAAAAGTTCACTTCTTGTAAAAGAAGGTTAAAGTTCAAAATGCATTTCCTGCAGCACAGGCAGCTTGAACATGGAGTCTAGTCTGTATTAGTTGAAAATCAGCTTAAGGATGTGAAAACAACATTCTAAACCAATTTAGCTAATACTAAGCAGGAAAAGGGACTGAAAAGAAACCATTACTGTAAATAATGAACCTATGAACCTATAAATAGCTTGTGGCTGTGTTTAGCACTCACAAGTAAAACAGAAATGATTTTTCTACTTTTAATCAGAGTAAATGCTACTTTTAATACTTATATAAACAAATGTACTGACAGTCAATAGCATCTCTGATTCTTTGAATAAAAGCCCAAGTAATGAACAAATACCACACAAGTTTTATCTATTAAAATAAAGTGAAGTAATCTATATAAATGGTTTTCATGCAGCCAAAAACACTCAACACAACACCCATTTTAGGTAGACACAACCGCATTCACCAAATAAAATACCGCCCCAAAAAAAAATACTTGCAGTTATGTAGAGAAAGTATATATAAATTAGGTAAGCATGTTAATATACATCTCTCACATACACAGTACTCTGTCAGAAAATAATGTTTTGAGAGGATTTAAATAAATTAAGAGACTTATAAGTAATTGTAATATTAATATATATATATATATATATATATATATGCACTATCTCAGATACTGTCAATACATCACCCAGCTTTGGCCGGCTAAGAACATGCTGTATTCAACTGGACGTATAAGAGAATTTAAGTACCTTTATCTGCACTTTTTTTTTCAAAAAATACAGTATTTAAATTGATTTTAACTGTGTGTTACAGGAATATTAACATTAACTGAACTGGAAGTTAGTCATTGTTTGCTGAATTTTGTTATTTGCTAGTAATTACAGGTGTGGGGTAGCCACATTCTTTGATTTCCTGTCCTTGCCTATTTAAGTGGTACAGTGTGAAATATTTTCTGCTTAAAAACCTCAGCTTTGGCCGGCTAAGAACTTGCTGTATTCAACTGGACGTATAAGAGAATTTAAGTACCTTTATCTGCACTTTTCTTTTCAAAAAAATAAAGTATTTAAATTGATTTTAACTGTGTGTTGCAGGAATATTAACTGAACTGGAAGTTAGTCAGTGTTTGCTGAATTTTGTTATTTGCTAGTAATTACAGGTGTGGGGTAGCCACATTCTTTGATTTCCTGTCCTTGCCTATTTAAGTGGTACAGTGTGAAATATTTTCTGCTTAAAAACCTCAGCTTTGGCTGGCTAAGAACTTGCTGTATTCAACTGGACGTATAAGAGAATTTAAGTACCTTTATCTGTACTTTTTTTTTTCAAAAAAATACAGTATATAAATTGATATTAACTGTGTGTTGCAGGAATATTAACTGAACTGGAAGTTTTGATTCTGCTCTTCAGTTAGTCCCACCCAACCTCCCTGTTTTTGTTTTGGTGTTAATCTTAATGGCCTTGAAACTGCCCGCCCCTCTTGTAAATTTGTGTTTGGATACTCCTTCTGGGCCCATCTCATTTGCTCACTCAACTGAGTGCAGTGAGATCATATTCTGATTTCAAGCACTCCTACTGTGTACAAAGAGAGCATCTGGGAAACAGAAAAAAAAATAAATTTAAGCTTGTTTCCTGCCTTTCCTGTTAAGTGGTATAGACTATTTGTAGGCTTCTGAGCCCCCAAGCCCTTCTGTGTTGGAGGGAAGCCTTCTAGCTTAGTTTTTTTTCTTATAACTAGCCAGTTTTCTAGTTTCAGCATTCAAATCTGTTTCTTTGATCTCAGCACTTGTTCAGAAAAAAAAAAAAAATCATCTGCTTTTTCTGTACTTGTGTTTCTACCTACTTTATTTTACTTTTGCATCATCTTAAAAGTACTCAATTGTATTTATTACTGCTTGGTGTAACTCATTTGAAGCCTTTTGGTTTAAACACTTGGGCTTTGGACCAGTTGTTTTGCACTGAGAGAGTTTGTGGTCTGCACTGTAGTGGCAGAACAGGTAGCTTACATCCTTCTAGGTTGGGAACTGCTGATTGAGGGCTCATTGTCTGTTATTCTTAAAGTGTATTAGTTCTGGTTTAAGCACTTGGGCTTCAGGCCAGTTATTTTACATTAAGAGGGTTCGTGGTCTGCACTCTTGTGGGAGGAGAGGCTGAACTCTGCCCTTCTGAGCTGGGAATTTCTGGTTAAAGGCTTATAGTGCATGCATATCTGAACTGCTTCTTACTGAAGTTGGTGCGCCTTGTTTGCTGTGGCATAGACTGGATTTGGGCCTGCTGGATCTAGCTTTGTTTGTGTAACTTGAGCACTAATCCAGGCATTCTCTAAAGTATTCAATTGTATTTATTACTGCTTGGTAGTAACTTGATTAAAGTGTAGCTATCATTCTAAGTCTTTTGGATTAAGCACTTGGGCTTCAGACCAGTTGTTTTACATTAGGAAGGTTTGTGGCATGCACTGTGGTGGCAGGACATGTAGCTTTCATCCTTCTAAGTTGGGAACTGCTGATTGAGAGCCCAGTGTCTGTTATTCTTAAAGTGTATTAGTTCTGGTTTAAGCACTTGGGCTTCAGGTCAGTTATTTTACATTAAGAAGGTTCGTGGTCTGGACTCTTGTGGGAGAAGAGGCTGGACTTTGCCCTTCTGAGCTGGGAATTTCTGGTTAAAGGTTTATAGTGCCTGAATATTTGAACTGTATCTTACTGAAATTGGTACACCTTGTTTGCTGTAGCATAGACTAGATCAAGGCCTGCTGAATCTAGCTTTGTTTATATGCTTGTTGTTTGTTTGCTTGTTATTTCCCTGGAATGCTAATTCCACCTAATACGTGGCTTCTCAGTGCTTCTGTGGATCACTAGTGATATCTGCATTGCTTACTGTACTTATTTCCTTGTTTCACTTGAAAGAAAGTTACTGTTTGTCATTTTTGAAGTTACCTGTAACACATTGCACTTAAGTTACCTGGCACTTGCTCGCTAAAGCAATTATATAAGTCAGCACTAAAAATTAACAGCACTACACCCTCACTCCCCACTGGCCCTTGTTTTAATTATTAAGGAATTCCCAATATTATTCTAGCATGTCCAAAGGTCAGTTGTCAATCTCCTCTCCAGTCCAGCTGGTGAATCTGGGAATCTTGAGACAATGTTACAACTGCCTCATGTACACAGACAACCCTCTCCTCCTCCCAACAAATTCCAACACATGTGAGAGATGCAACCATATAGCCAAACTGGAGGCTAAGCTCTCTCAACTCAGTACTGGCATAACCAGTCAGGAGGAGAAGGAAACCACACTCACTACAATTCCAGTCTCACATAGACCTATCACAATAGCAAACCAAACACATAATCACACAAAACATACTCGAGGCTCTAAATAAAGATCTGCCTAAGCAGCAGAGATCTCCAAAGCAGACACCCAAGCAACCGCTACCCCATAACAAAACACATGCAACACATATCTCACAAAGCCAGTGTGCCGAACAGTCACAGCCCTTAAGACTAAACAACACACCTGATACACTTGTAATAGGTGACTCTATCGTCAGGCACACTGACTTCCCGCTCACCAGGCTGAACAAGGAGAGGGTCATGGTGAGCAGCCTGTCGGGCGCTAGGATCTGCCACATAACACAAGCACTCAGGTCACTCCAAGGCAAGTACAAATATGACTCAGTCATTGTCCATGCTGGTGTGAATGACCTGAGATGTATCTCCCTGGACTACATGAAAAGAGACATAAAGGAGCTCTCTGAGCATGTAGCCCAGGCCAGTATGACCCTGACCTTGAGTAGCATCTTACCCTCTCCAAGAATGATGCCACAATATGAAGACAAGATGATCAATTTCAAGAATTGGCTTAAGTACTGGTGTCATTCAAAGGGGATCCAATGCCTGTCAGCTTGGGATGATATGCTCAACAAGCCATGATGCTTCGCTAGGGACGGCTTGCACCTGTCACCCCTTGGCTTTTGGATATTGGCAAAGGCTCTTGCTACCCCCATAGTGCCTTTTTTAGGCAAGGCTCAAAAGACAAACCCACCTCCATAGGTATCACAAGGGATAAGAAACTAAGAGTAATGCTACTCAACGCCAGAAGTCTAAACCTCAAGATGCATGCACTCGAAACTCTCCTTAGCATGGAGAACATTGATATCTGTGCAGTAACAGAAACCTGGTTCAGGGCTCCCGAGAGCACCCCAGCACTACCAGGTTATACCTCATACCATGCTTTTCGGCCCCAAAACTTGGACCGAACCACAAAAGGAGGGAGAGTATCGATATTCATCAAAGATACCCACACCTCTAGGTTGGTGGCAAAGCACGAAGCATCAGAGACTATCCATGTGCAACAAACAGTGGGTAAAACTGTCTTCCAGTTTATAGCCTGCTACAGACCACCCTCCCAAACCCAGGAACCCCACTCGGCCTTTCTGAGAACACTGGAAAATATGAAGGTCTCTCCAAACACCATTATATTGGGCGACTTCAACTACCCAAACATAGACTGGGAGCATTACTCTAGCTCCAACACCCTAGCCCAAAGGTTCCTAGAATTTATAAACTCAAATGCAATGGAACAACTTGTTACCACTCCCACAAGAGGGGAAAACATACTGGACCTGATCATCACCAACATGAGGACTCTATGCTCCAGACCAGACGTGCATCCCTCACTGGTAAGATCAGACCATAAACTAATCTCACTGGATATTCACATCCCGACCCCACCCCCTGCCCAGAAAACCACAGTGAAAAACTTCTCTAAAGCAAAATTCACAATCCTCAAAACCGAGGTGGAATCCTTCAAAGCCCCCGGGCCTGTGGAAAATATGGCCCAAACCACAGAATCCTTTATAAACGCATTCTATGAACACCTTCAGGAATGCATGGATCATGTGATCCCAAATAAAACCAAGACCCAATCCTCCAAAGGCAGACGTCCTGTCTGGTGGACCCCAGCCATAAACAAACTATACAATAGAAGGAGGAAGCTACTAAATGATAGAGCAAAATCCCAAAAAGGGAAGGCATCACTGATCAGTATTAGCAAAAAACTACGGGCACTCATAAAATTGTCTAAGGCCAGCTTCGAGAGAAAAATTGCACAGGACACTAAGGATAATCACAAGGTTTTCTTTAGTTATGTTAGGAACCTGGATGGTAATTCCTAGATATGCTCAGAATTAGTCCAAAATGACAAAAAATACACTGAACCCACAGACATTGTCAACATCCTAGCTGACAGGTTCAGCGCAAACTTCTCCCCCCCCTCCCTACCAAAAGGGCAAATATCTATCCCAGCAGAGTGCTGCCCCCCTGACATCTCAGATGCTCAGGTAAGAGCTGCCATCTCCAAAGCAAAAAGCAAAGCATCAATGGGACCAGACGGTGTCCCGGGCTGTGTCCTACATGAACTCCAAGAAGAGCTAAACCCAAACATAAAACTACTGTTCAATCTCAGCCTTACTACAAGATATGTGCCCAAAGAGTGGCGTACAGCAACAGTGGTCCCTCTCCATAAAGTTGGTGCCTCAACGGATCCTGGAAACTATCGTCCCATAAGCCTGACTAGCTTGGTCTGCAAAGCTATGGAAAGGATCATCATGGACCTCATAAATAAAGATATTGGGGACCTACAGATACTGGATCCTACCCAGTTCGGCTTTGTTATGGGCAGATCCTGCCTCTTAAACCTGGTTGATTTCTTTGAAACAGTCAACAAGGCCATTGACGAGGGGAAGGTGGTCCACACATCCTACCTGGACCTCGCAAAAGCCTTCAATACAATACCCCACTCGGGCATTATAGATAAGCTCACCAGCTTAAATATAAACCCCTATGTCACTAGATGGATTGCAAACTGGCTTAAGGGCAGAACCCACATGTTTAGAATTGCTGGAGCCATGTCAGACTCCAAACCAGTTACAAGTGGTGTCCCACAAGGCTCAGTCCTGGGACCTCTCTTGCTCTGTATATATTTCTCTGAGGTAAAGGCCAACATGGAAGGACTGTGGCTGACCAAGTTCGCAGATGACTGCAAACTGGGCGCCATAATCGACTCTCCAGCTGACACAAGCATCCTCCAAAAGGGCCTCATAGAAACAGACAACTGGTGCCAGAGCCATGGCCTCAAGCTAAATGCCACAAGTGTATAGTCACCCCTTTTGGCAAAAACAAAGTGCCCACAAATTACCACATAGGTGGTAATCCATTAAGTATAGAAGAAGTAATTAGGGACCTGGGGACCCAAGTTGATAGCAATCTCTCATTTGACAACCACATGGCCAAAGTGGTTAGAAAAACATTTTATATAGCCCACCTAATCATGAAGGGATTCACATCTAGATCAGGGGAGGTCATCGTGCCTCTTTACTCATCCCTCATCAGGCCCATAATTGAGTACAATGCCCCTTTTGGGATGTACCTTACCAGACACCTGCAGCAACTGGAAAGACCCCAAAAGTACCTCACCAGGAGGATCAAAGGGCTCAAACAGATGCCATATGCTGCCCGGTTAAAGAAACTCCAGCTCTACTCAGTGGCATACCGCCTGTTCAGAGGCGATCTGTGCCTGACGTATAAAGCCATGTCCAACCCGGAATTAATGGACATGCTGCACCTCAGAAAATCCAAATCCCATTGAGCTACGCGCTCTAGAGACTTGAACCTCAGCACTGAAATAAATAGGACATGCTGGAGGGACAGATTCATAACCCAGAGGCTCCCTTCACTCTGGAATAAAATCCCAGTCCAGGTTAGGCAGAGTCCTCATTGACTCTCTTCAAGAGGAATCTTGATGAGTGGATGGGAGATCATAGGTTTACCCCGGGTATCACTTCTGTGTCACTGTTAGACAGAGGCACAGTATACTAACCTCGAAAAAGGGCATAGCAAAATAAATTTAAAATGGGTGGTGAAAGCCAAACACATTCTGGCTAGGCTTATAAATGCCCTAGGGCAGATAGCCTAGTATGAACCTATGAATCTATGAACCTATGTTTGAAAATAATGTTAGAAAGAATTAAAATAAAATAATCAAGGGAATTATAAGTAATAGTAATAATAACATATATACACTATCTGAGATACTATAGAAAAAGGTATTTTAATAAAGTATAAACATTTTTTGTTTGTTTTACCTTGCATTTGATGATGAATTGTAATAGATGACAACATTAAATACTTGTGAGAAAGCTATTTAGACAAAATAGAAAATGAGAACATTACTTTTCTTTAATTTTTTCACTATTTTTGTCCTTTGAAGACCAGCCATTTCTTGTTGCTTGTCTCTTTAAGCAGACAAGAGTAAAATCAATATTTTCTGTTTGATCAAAAGTTTATTTTTCTTAGAAAAGTTCACTACATCTTCTAGAAAATTAAATGTTTTCTGATCTTCTGGTAAAAAGATTCCAATTCTGGCTGGAAAAATTAATTGAGCTTTAATGTTTAGCTCCCTTAAGTCTTTTATGAATGGAATGTGTGCTTTCCTTTTGGTTATAACAGATGCAATATAGTCATTGTCAGACCTGATAGTGTTATTTATTATTATCGGAAAATTAGCCCATGCAGTTTTCAATACCAGGTCCTTGTCTTGGCTTGGGAGACATTTTACAATAATAGATCTGGGGACCGGAGAATTTTTTCAAAGATGAAATCAAAAGAGATCTATGGGCTCTCTCAATACCAAAAGAGAGAGCTTCTGGAAGATTTAGAATTTTAGGTATCCAGTTAGTTAAAAACTTAAACATAATGTATCCTTCTTCCTTTTCTGGTATTCCATATATCCTATTATTATTTCTTCTAGATCTATTTTCTAAGTCCTTGAGTTTTGTCAGAGAATGTGACTTGTGTGCTGCTGTTTCATAGCTTTTTAAGGATAGTAAACAACTTTGCATCTTTTCTTTTTTTTCCCCATTTACTGTAACCGGTAGCACAAGGAGCAGACATACCTTCACACACTACAATAAATTATAATCAAGATGATTTTCTTTGCATCCCTGTCTTGAATACATAATGAGTGAGTTATGATTGCAGATAGGATCTTAATCTTTCATATTATATCCTGCAACATGGGGAATATATAGTTGTTTATATAACATAATTATTCCAATGCTTATGTGAAGAAGAGGATTTCATCTGCATATAGTGCTGTTCTACATTGTACAAGTGTATTATGTGCTAGTAAAACAGAATAAAGACTGAGCCTGCTGAGTAACCAAGACTAGATATTTGTACCCATTTATTACAACTGCTTTGTTTAAACAAACAACCTCAGAAATCTGAATGTGACAACATAAATAATTGCCATAGTAATGTATTTTTGTTTGTTTTGCTCAAACAGTGGTCACAATAAAGTATTCTACATCACTTAAAAATTAGACCTTAGTCTTGAAAGTCAAATATACATTATACTGCAAATAAAATGGATTAACTGTTTCTAAAAGGAAAGGAGAGCATGGTCAGTCTCTGCCATTCATATCCAGCTATTAAACCTCTGTTGCAAATTGCAAACACTTTAGTATTTTAAAATTGCTAACTGTGACTACAGTAATGAAGTTTGGGAACAGACGAAGTTGTCATGGGACAGCTTTGGTGTGTGGGGGGTTGGAGGTGGAGTTTTGGATGTTAGGATGTAGGAAGGTAGGCAAGATGGGGTAAGAGCATGGGTAGAGAGCAGATAGGAAAGGGTTAAGCAAGTGGGAAGATAAGGGAGGAAATGAGGTAGGTTTAATTGGTGGGACTTAAGGGCTTTTGAGGTGGGAGTTAGTGTTGGGAGGCACATTTGGTGTGATCTTATTTTTGAAGCAAGATCATGTCCTGACAGCCTAAGGTGTGTAAAGGTAAACCTTG
The DNA here is from genome assembly GCF_019279795.1 of Protopterus annectens. Classification (NCBI taxonomy): domain Eukaryota; kingdom Metazoa; phylum Chordata; order Ceratodontiformes; family Protopteridae; genus Protopterus; species Protopterus annectens. Next base: position 242,355,734 of record NC_056739.1, read on the forward strand.
GGTGGTTCCCAGCAGAAAGGTGAGTACAAGTGGTTGGGGTTATATTTGCAGGAAGGGTTATGTTGTTGTTGTTGTTTTTTTTTTTTTTTTGGTATGTTCAACAGCTATAACGAATACGTAATGGGGGTATTAGGCAGAGTGGGATAGGTAAATGAGGGAAAGGAGTAGAATGATAGGCAGCATTAACTTCCATAGTGGGAGGAGAAAGTAATCAAACAACTGTTGTATACCAAGCAAAGATGAGGGAGTGGTCAGATGGGAGGTGGGAACAAGACTATTTTGTCAGTTTCTGAGAGAAATATCATGGTTTCATAAGGAGAGGAAATCCTATCAGGGAATATTTCCTGGGACATATCAGAAGCAGGGGACAGACAACAGACAGAAAAATAAAAATTAGTGATATGAAATATGTCCAAGCAATTTCAATGAAAAAGACCAGTTAATGAATGGCTGGAAGTGGAGAAACAGGGGAAGTACTATTATAGGAGACTAAACTAAACATAAAGGAAACCAATAAGTTAAGACTGTGTCAGTGCTGGGTTTGATAGTAAGTCATACTCAGAAGACAGTAGCAATTTTATTTTGCAGGAGTATGCAAAAGATCATAGAAAGAGCAGAAGAAAGTGAAAATGAGAAATTATCCAAATTGGATATCTAGGGGACAGTAAAAATATATTAGTATTTATGACCAAATAATTATGAGCTGGAATTAAATGTTTGAAACATAGGAGAAAGGAGAGAAAAGGTGTGTTGGGAAATAATCTAAGTATTTTAATTTGATGATTTCAGAGTTAGATGTTTTTCAGGATAATGAAATATCAGTGCAGAATATGACAGGAACTTTTGAAATCCATGTATGAAGGGAGATGAATGCTCTTCTATGCAATGTTGTACAGGAAGAAAATGAGTCTGCATTTCTGAGAAAGTACTTGAGGATAGCCAGCAGACAGGACAATCTTTTAGGTTTAGGACTGATATGTGAGGCAGTAGGAGGTACAGCTAAGAGCATGAGTATACCTTTATCATGGACCAGCATCTTTGGCATTGAGGCTGCAAAGAGAGAGACAATTTTGTTTGTCAAGGGAAGTAGTCCGTTTATAAATGGAAGGGAGGAGAAAGGGGGAGTTGTGGAGCTTGTTGTCATATAATTCACAAGAATACCTCAGAGCAGGAAATGCATGGTAGTATAGTATAAAGGCAGCTATACATGGTAGGTTGATGAGAGATGAGAGTTCACAGAAAGATTGATGAGGGCTAGCTAACAGTTTGGAAGAAGTTTTACAGGAGATGCAAGGAGAACAAAAGAATGAGATGTAGGATATTGATTTACTTGTGATGGAGATAAGGCCTCAGAAAGAGACAGTGGTGAAGAAAATTAACTGGAAGGTGATAACATATATTTTCAGTGAATTTTGTTATGAGTGTGAAGTGATGGGATCATACCCATAGAGGAAGTTTAAATATGGGAGGAGAATATGTAAATGGAACGAGCAATTCTTTGAAAAACATGCCAGTGGAGAAGGTAACTAGAGTCTATATCATATTATTGTATGATGTAAATAACGAACGCTATTGCATTGTACCGACAATATCAAAACAACAAAATATCGATCAAATGGAACAACAAATTTTTTCCCAGGGAAAAAATTTGCTGCTCCGTTAAAAAAAAAATAAACTTGAACATAAATTTAAATGAGGGACTTTGCCCTCCCCAAACCCCCCCTATGGGTATGTGCCCCACACACACCACCTACTTAAATATACCAAATCCGAGATCACACCATAGTGGAGGAAATTACAAAGTCCCGAAGATAGCCCACTGAATTTTAATCTGGGAAAAAATTTGATGTTCCATGACTTCGCTATTTTGCCATTTCGACAGTATCGGATTGACTAAATAGCATTCGTTATTTAGTCTATTCGATAGCATCATATAGACCCAGTAACTATATCAGCTTGTACAGTTGGTAGAGAGAAAGAGAGAGAGAGAGAGACCATGGAATAGCAGTTAAGGGAGCTATCTCATGTACATGATGTGTGATCATGGCAGGAATTTCAAAGGTGCCTAGATGAGTGATGTAAGGTGTTCCAAAGAAATATAAAGCAAGCAGGAGTAGAAGGCATTAGTCCCTGATAGCTTTGTCATATAATTTCACTAATGCACAGGGATCATATAGACTAGCACATTGCAGAAAATGTTTAGATAAATATTCAGTGAGCAGTAGATTCCATTCACTGAGATGGGTAAAGGTGGTGTTTTATCACAAGCAGGAGAAGACATTGCACAAGCTTGAAGTATTAGTCTCCCAATCCCTAATTAACACTGACATTAAAAAAAAAAACAAAACAAAATAAAACTAACAAAAAAAATCTTCATAAATATGTAGCTGGCAGGCTGAACATTGTATTAAGTTAGAAATAACAGATGATGCTGTTTTGTAAAGAATAGACAGGCTATAGAAAATAGGTGGATAGCTACAGGCTTTATAATAAGGATTGAATTACAGTGGCCAGGGAAGGGAGAATAAATCATTTTATTTACAAACTGTCTTTAATGTGAGAGAACAGAAATCCCTGTGGCTAATCTTGTGCAGGGTAAGATTTGGTAGAAAATTTCAAGGATGAATGATATTTATCTACCAGACATAATTCAGGTAACATGATTCTTACATAAATGTTTTATTAGTGAATAAATGGTATAAGAAACCTAATTTCAAGCATTAGCTTAAAGAGGTAACCCGAGTTTAAAGAATCAAATATGTTAGCTATAGATAGCCTTGTAGAGCTAATTCTGTTTAGTTATTATTAGCATAACCAACCAATGAAATACTTTATTAAATATTGGCCTGTGATTATCTTTGATGATAAACCCTGTTTGATGTTTATTTATTATTCTGGAAAATATATCTTACAAAATATTGGTTAGTATATAGATAAACTTTTCATAATTACCACTCATAAAAAATGAGGCTTGTAAGAATACAATGACTATTCATCTTGTTTTGATGCCAGTGTTTATTTTGCATTTCAATCAGAGATCGAGGTTATTTTTGTCTATACCCCATCAACCCCTTATTTGGATAAGGTAATGATTTTATTTGGAGGCAGTTTATACATTTTCAGAATACTTTATTCAGCTGCTGGAGTTTTATTATCCTTTAGCTTTTTTAATTAATAAAAATAATTTATGTGTTAGCTGTTTCTGTATTTTTTAATATTTTAAAGTGTTAGTGTTTAGACATATATTTAAGAAAATGTCAATTTCCATTAATTTTATGCATTGCTTTATTTGGTATCTTGTTAATTTTCTCATTGTATATTTTGAAGATTATTAGAATATCTTCAATGTCGAAAACAGTTCTCCTCAATCATGAAAAGCTTTGGTGTACAAGCCAGCTAACGTATGCTTTTGGATGTAGGGCACTATAATTACAGCTTAAATAGCTATGGATGACTCTTATAATTTAAAAGAATGTTATAACATCTGTAAAATGGTTCTGTTAAATCCCTAAAAAAGTAATTTCATTTTGCTTGTTGAGGGTTCATTTGTATTTTATTTCACTATTTATTTAACTTTTGATCACATTCCTTAATATTCTTGTTGAAAATATAAATATGATTCAAAGATTCCCATTTAATAAATGTATTTATTATTTAATTCTATATACTATTGCATTTCTTTATCAGATGTTCTTTCTAAAATTATTTTGCCAAATTATGTATGCTGATACTCTTCTTAGAATCTGATGTTTTACAAGGAACCATATATTTAAAACCAAGGCATTTTATCTCATATTGGGCAGTACATTACTTTAAAGAAATTATTTTCTGAAAAAGTCTGCTTCTTGCCAGGAATCTGTTAATATACATTTGACTACCAAATATCTATTGTATACAAATGAGAAAGTTCAAGACCACATTTTCATTCACTCCCCTTAAACATCATAGACTGATCCATTTATTAATGCTTTGCTGAAGCTGAAATATTTGGATTTCAAGAAGCATTAGAGTCTGATTTTCCAGAATACCTTTAAAATTCTCTACAAAAAGTTGTTTTTCTTGGTTTATTTAGTTAGCTGGTTAACAAATTGATAACAGACTGTACAAGCATTTTGGTCCCAAGTACTATTATCCAGTATCAATTAGTTTAAGCAAATAAATGTTTTGGTATTCCACTACTATGATGTTAAACAGCCCTTTTGAGTCCTTGTATTAGCAAGCTACCTTAGGCATTATTGGGCTAAATGCCATTACTGTTCTCCTTTTTAATTATAAAAAGAGGTCACCAGGACTACATACTTTTTGAAAACAAACATAGAAATGTCACCCCCCAAACAAACGTGTGCCGTAGGAAAACCATGCCTGCTAGACTGAAATAAAGATATTTAGGTAATCTACCCCTATTAATAACAACATTCCATACTATTTTTTAATTAATCAAATTTCAATATTGTTGGGTTTATTAAGTCACTTTTAAGTGATTGTGAGACTCTGGGAAATTAATTTCTTATAAACATCCTTAGTTTCATAATAAAGCACTGAGCAGAACTGCTGACAATTATTATTTAACTGGCAAATCTTTCCCAAGACCAGTACTCCCAAATATCATATAACTACTTGCATATAACATAACTTACACTCCACATGGAAATTTAAGCTTTTCAGTTTAACTGGGTAAATTTCCCAGTTAAACTATTTCAGCCTTACCTATCTAACTGGAACTTCTTCCTTGCTGTGTTCCCTTTCACAATTCTGTTGTAACAGTCTATTTTATTTCACAAAGCACTAGATCATTCTGCTATTTGAACATTTTTTTTCATACTCCCTTCTTTCACTTTGTTTCCTATCATTCCTTCAACACCTTCCTTGAAATGTTATGTGCCTATTTGCCATAAAAACCTTTTTCTATTTTTTTATTTCTGTTATAAGCATTGAATAGTATTTTTATGATTAATACCTTCCCCTCAAAAACAAATATTAAGCCTGTCACTGTGTATTGCAAATATATGGGGAAGACAGGAAATTTTAATAGAAATAGAAAAAAAAAAAGAAAAACATAAGGGACAATAGCACAAGCGAATGATTTTAGAATAGGGGGAAAAAGAAAAAAATACCCCTAAATAAACTGTTTCCCATAAAGTTTATCCTAAACCCATTTTCTTTAATGTACTTATTTGTCTGACAGTGACTGGAGAAAATTAACTAAACCATCATCAAGCAGATTATCTAAATTCAGAGAGTCAATTCTTGGGTTCACAAGTCTGTAGGCTTAGATTATTTGTTAAATGCCCACCTTTTGGTAGACACCCTGATTTCCCAACATTGTCATAGTTTTCTGATACTAGGAATCAGTATCTTTGATGAAGATGCCCCACCTTTGTCTGTCTTCATCACTCTCCTTCGTTTATCAGTGCTAAGACTTTTTAGTGCTTCCCGTTCATTCTGGGACAAGTTATAAAATTTCTCTTGCATAATAATGATAAGAATTCTGAAAATGCCCTCCTCACAATTCTCCTCATATACCAATATATTTGGGTGGAGACGTGGGCAGACATTACTTGGTTTCTTCCACTTAGACTCATGGCTGGTGATTTTATTCCTCATTTCCTTGGTCCATATCCTGTCTGGCACATCAAATATTGTCCTCTTATTTCAAAAGATTTTCAAGTTCAGCTTCCTGTAAAACAGCTTAAGATTGATAATGATGTTAACAATGTTGCTCCTGCTATGGGGTATAACTGCCAGCCTCTTTTCCAGCACTTTTGTTTTATTTTTATTCAGTGGAATTTTGGAATGGTTCCATATTTTCTGTGGGTTACTGAGGGACTGGATTGAGTTCCCTGAGGTTTCTTTCAAGAATATGGTGCTGTACTCCTTGGGGATAATATTCGTGAATCTTTTCTATCTTATCCAGGCTTCTTTGTCTCCTTGGACATGATGTTTTCCTGTAGGATTTCACCAGCTCCACTTGTTGCCTGGGTGTCTGTTGTGTGAAGTGGATATGTAATGATTTCCTTTTCTCTCTTTTCTGAAGGGTGGTCTAGTGTTAGATCTCTTTCACTCTGGGAATTAGCATTTCTGTCATGAGTAGTACCAGTAGCCTGATTATCAGTCCTAATAGCATCAGTGCTGTTTATTGCTTGCTCATTACAGTGCATGATTTTCCAAAAGGACAAGGACTTCTACGTCTAGTAGGCTGGCCATAAAGGTTTGTTGCTGTCTTTTTTTTTTCATCCAAACCTCTATCCCTACAGGTTTATAGGTTACTTTTAGGCTAAATGTTCTTTTGGGCCGTTTTAAGCCTAGTCCAAATACTTCATGTGAGAATCAAACCCTGCACCTTGTGTCTGTAAGGTAAACACCTTAACCATTATACCAACCTCTCACTCTCGATGCCATTTCTACCATAGTTCTTTTCATCTCTTATAAATTTCTTATGGTTTTTGTCTCAATATAAATTTCAAAATTAGAGCGTCACTCTTTAATTTTGTTTAAGTTCATCCAAAGTAAAACTCTTCTGATGTAACTGTCTGATTTTTTTCTTCCAATTGTATTAAAGCTGCTTCTATGATGGCTTGTTGTTCCTTGTTGCATTCAAGCAGGAATTCAATTATTTTAAGCCCAGGTTTTTCCTGCCAGTTATTCCATTTATTGCTAAGATCAGGATTAATATTATGCCATATTGGTTTTCTGTATAGCCACGGTCCCCTGGATGCAAACTTGCTATCTAAGTTTGTATCTAAATAGATTTCTTCCAGCTGCAGCGCCTTAATTTTCTTTAACTGTTTTTTTAACATTTGCTTGACTTTGCACTTTCCTATGGTTAAAGCGATTGCTTTCATTAACCTCAATAGTTTTCAGAGAATTTTGGTGCTTTTATTAGATTGAAGATAGTATCTCTAAGTCCTTGGTTTGAACTGATTCCTGCTTGGACGTCATATGCATATGTTGCCATGGGGTTCTTAAAATCAGATTATCTTATTCCTCATGTGCTGGGCTTGTTCCAGTAGAAACACAGTGGTATGTCATACTTTGCTGAGATGATTTTGTAAACAGCTGCAGACAGTTGTTCTGCTCTCAAACATCGGAAACTGACCTGTCTCCCTTGCAGAAAGACAAGACCAGCAAAAAGGAAAAGTTCAGATTCTAATGATGAGGCACAACTCTTTTCAAATATTGGGGGAGGGGAGATGTCTCCTTCCCATCAGGAAAAATAATTGACTACAAAGAAAACTGGTACTTGTGAGCAACACAGCTGCTGTGTATGAATTCTAAAAAGTCAGGAAAAAAGAACCATTCACTGTGGTCAAGCTCATCTGAGATTTCAAAGTAATCAAGCAATTATAACTTGTTTAGAAATCAGAACCCTTAAATGAACTTTGTCAGATCTAAATCCAGTTTACATGACATGCAGTATTTATCTGCCTTAACAGAGAGATCATTGTTAATTAACTTCAGCTGGGGTCATACATGTATTTCACAGGCTGTGCATCCAAGCTACAATAGGATAAGTCTGATCTTTCATACCTGTTCTGCATAACTACTCCTATTGCTAGTTAATAGGTTATAGATTATGTGCTTTATTCCTATCGTATGTGGCTAAGGCCTAAATGACATAAACATTTTACATAAAACTTGTCTCTAGCTGTGTATATCTATAAATAAACTATTGTATCTGTGATGTAATAATTAGATGTTATTTGTCATGCTTAGATGGGACAACATGTAGTAAAAATGTGTGGCAACTAGTCCAATTAAAATTCTAAAGTATTATATTGTAGTAATTATACTTTAGCAATTATAACTGTAGCTAGTCAGGACAATTATAAGTGTGTACAGAGAGAAAAGAAAGGGCTCTATATGTGCTATGTCTATGATAAACTGCAGCATTCTATGACAGTGAAACAAACATGGTTAAATGAGGAAAAAGATAACTGACTTCTGTTTCAGTTGTTCCATCGAAATGCTGTCAAAACAGGCACATTAAAAGAGGTTGTCAGAAACATGTGTCATAAGTCTCAGCTGCCAAAGTAGTAATCAAAAACAGCATGGGAATCAGTGAGTCTCCACAAAGTGTGTTTTGTACCAATGCTTGTTGCAAAAAATCTTTGCAGGGATGTCTAGGAAGAGTGGAAAAATATGCCGTGGTATAGCCGTTGGTAGTATACTGAATTTACTTGATCATTAAGTATAAGCAAGATATTAATCCAGCTATAACTGAAATAAGAAACCAATAATGCCCAATAGGGTGTATGTTAAGGTGTAATTAATGCCCACCCAGGGGTGATATGAAGCCCAATGTCACAGACAGAGGGCCTCTACATATTAACACACAACCTGGAGGTCATTATTGTGCTTAAGACAATTCGATCTCTGTAAAATTCTTGTGCTTTACTTACTTGTTTTTTATTAAGTGCTATATTGTTTTTATATGTGTATATATATATATATATATATATATATATATATATATATGTGTATATATATATATATATATATATATATATATATGAGACGTTTGATCAAGAGATCAAATGTCCCAATCCATAACCACCGAATACACTTTAACTGAAAAAGCGTTTTCTTTAAAGCATGTCAATAAAAAAAAAAAAAAAAAAAAAAAGTACATTTACATTTTGCAGGGGGGCAAACCCCCCCCCTGCACACCATGTGGGGGCTGGGCCCCCCACACACCCCTACTTTAATATTCTCCCTCTGAGACCGCACTACAGTAGGGAAAAGGGAATTTTCCCTTATCCGCACCATAGTACGGCCTCTGCAATAGGCATACTTACACGAAAGTTCTTCTTTGGTGAAAAGCACTATTGCGTAAGTATGCTAATGCTTAATGGATTCAGACATTTGATCTTTCGATCAAATGTCCTAGATATATATATATATATATATATATATATATATAATATATATATATATATTTATATACAGAGAGAGAGAGATACATATTTGATGTAAAATATTTCCTTCCTAATGTTTCAAATTTGCTGTAGTATATGTTAATGGTGTTGGAGGAAGCATTTTACATCAAAAATATATAAAAACATATGATGAGGTAAGAGGTCAAGAGGCATACCTCCCAACCTCTTAGACATGAAATCTGGGTGAAGTCATAAATAATGGGGGAATAAAGGTCCAAAAATATAAACAATTTTAAAATATTGAGCACTTTCGTCCTTTATTGAGATCAAGAGCTTCTTCAGAATGAGAAACAATGGTAACGTCAGTCTTAAAAAGGCAGTTTCAAGTCATAAACATTGCAAATGTCGCATATCACATGAAACAAATACGCCTAATAAAACTTTACATACATAATGGTTTGCATACATAAATGTCAGTAACACCTTGTAGAACATGAACAGAATTAAATCCAAGCAATCAAAAGGTTATCTTCAAAAGAAATCAGTTGCTGAAAGAAGCAAAAAACAATTCTGGAGGTGTGAAATACCCTGAAGGTTAAAAGCACAGAGGCCAAGTTATAACTTAACAAAAGGCTACAAGAAGCAGTAGAGAAATAGAAAATCCATATACCAAGTGAGAACAGGTGCAAACTAAAGTTCCTTCCAACCTAGTGTTGACAATTGTGAAAAAGGTGGCTATGTGCAGTCCTTAGCATCAATTTGTAAATAGCAGGCATCTAGACATGGAAGAAATAGTAGTGGAGATATTGTGCTTAAAACAATTATATGGTGAAGTCAGTTAAAGAAGACCTAAGGCTGGCAGTAGTAGTTTGAAAGTCTTCAAATCAGGAGTTAAAAATAGCTTGGGGACTTCCTATATGGTTGAATGAAAAACACACATCCTTTATGAAAGTTTTATAACACTGTTGATGTAAAAATGACAAAGAAACATCAGTCAATCACAATATGTCAAAAATTACTGATGAATCATTATATAGTTTCTAAACACACAATAAAACATATAACTACTAAGAATGACACAACAAGAAACACAGAGAAAAGAAAACTCGAAAGTAATATTGTATTGGCCAATAAAAAAAATCATTAACTGGGCCCTGCTCCAATCAAAAATATAAGAGATTCTCAAAGAAATATCAATGCATCATATTATACATCAAGAATTATTGACAAATCATTATATCATTTCTGAATAAACACTAATCCATATAAATACTAAGAATGACAAGATGAGGAAACAAGGGTAAATAAAATTCAATGGTAATACTGTATTAGCCAATAAAAAATCAATAACCAGTACCTGCTGTAATCAAAAATAGAGAAATACAAGCAATATAAATATGTTGGTGATGGGAAGTAAAAAAATATACTGCAATGTGGCCAATCAAAAATTAAAACTCTGTAAAGCAACCAATGGTGATAAATCAGACAACAGGTAAAAGCACAACAAATAACCTGCCGATAGCCTCAAGGAAAATAGAGAAATAGTGGAAAGTAAAAACTGGAAAGGAATGAGTCTATAGCCAATAAGAACTCAATTTAAGTGAAAGCTTTGCATAGAGTGTGTAAAATAATGGCTCATTTGTTCTCACTGTTCACTCTCTCTCTCCCTCATACACACTCTAACAAAGGGAGATACTGCCAGCACAGCTATTAAGAATTTTGTAAATAATTATATGTCATTTGTGAATATCAGCATGATTTATATAAGATGCTTGTGTTACAACTGTATTAGAACTGTATGGTATGTGTATATCAAGCTAGTCTGTAGAGACATATGTATTAAAAAGGTATTTTATGCAGTGTTTGTGCTTAAAATGCTACCACAGTGTACCTTACTAGAAAAGAACAGAAATGTACATGCACTATTGTAACTGTTTAAATGTATATATATATATATATATATATATATATATATATATATATATATATATATATATATATATATTAACAGTGGAAACTGCAATACAGGCAGGAGGTTAACTTCAGCAAAATAATTGAAAATGAATTACTTTACAGGCAGGCTAGGCTGGAGACACAATGTCTGTACTAAGGAGCTTTTTGTGTTGTCCTAAGGGTGAAATAATTACTAGTCTTGAAATGTGGATGAATATAATTGTTTTATGACTTCCATCATCTGCCAAAGATCTGAGGTCTATGTATTTTCACAGGTAGATGCTAAATACTGCCAAGCTTCCAGCAGTGGGGATTTCACCTGAGATAGACTCAGATGACAAGAACTGATGTCATTCTGCAAGCTATCCCAGCAGCAATATTTGAGATATTCATTTGAGAGGTCTCTTAGAGAGACACAGCATTCTGCATTATGTCTTGGACCTGACAACAACAAGATTCATTCACCATACATCTGCCTTGCTCTATAAGTAAGTTTCTAGGATATAGTAACTCTCTTAGATTCAGTCAGTAATATAGTGAAACAGAGATTAGATTTTTTTTTATTTACTTGAGACTGTCCTGTAATGTTGTTTTAAATATTTCCTATGATTTTGAACTCTGATGCCACTGTGAATATATATTCAATATTGCCTTGTTCTTTTATTATTTATTATTAGATATATTTAAACTTCTCACTGTGGCTGATCTGTGTAGAGATATTTAAGTATTGAGAGTAATTGCATATTTATTTGGTGACAATATCTGGACCACTCCTAATAGCCTTGCTCTTGGTCAAACTACCATTAGTATTAATATTAATATTGCACAGTAAGATTGGACACCCTTTGTTAAGGGCCTTAAAGTAGCTGATAAGAAGTTGGCTGGTGGCAGTGATAACTAACTTGTAGTCTGGGCAGAATGGCGCATAGCTAGTAAATCCATGCCAGTCTTTCCCAGGTATGTGTGTGTGTGTGTGTGTGTGTGTGTGTGTGTGTGTGTGTGTGTGTGTGTGTGTGTGTGTGTGTGTGTTTGTTTGCAAATGAAATATCAAAGAGTTTGTGTCAGCTAATTGGAAAGTGATATGAAGCACTGGTTAGACAGAGAGGGTCCTGATGGTCTTGTCTTGGCCTGTCAGCTGAGATCTCAATTCTATAGCTGTGCCAGTGGGGAATGTTATTGGGAATCTGGCAAAAGAGGGAGAAACCAGTCCAGACTGACTGTGATCTGTATGTGCTCTTAAGTGAAATCGCACTTGATGCAGAGAGCTGTATCTGGAAATACTGTGTAGGTACCTCTTATTCTCCCAGTGTACATCCCCTGCTGTTGACAATGGTGAAGATTGATGCTCCCTGATTACTGGTTTAGTGGTGGGTCATCTCACACACACACACATACACACACACACACACACACACACACACACACTTTTTTTTATAATTTTCTTTTCCCTTTTTTTTTTTTTTACATTTTACACTTACTAATGCGTGAATAGGCGTACCTTAATTGAAGGTTGTGTGTCAGGGCTGGCAACTCGGTATATAAAAACCAACTGCCAATCATTAGCGGACCGGAGTTCTGCTGTGGCGACCCCTAACCAGGAAAAGCCGAAATGACGCAAACACTTACTAAACAGTAGAATTGCTGCTTAGTGAGAGTAAAATAATGGCAGCCATTAATTTTTTTTTGTCTGAGCTGCACAGCAGCTTGATATGCTGCTGTAATGTGGCAGACATGTTTTTCAGTGGCCATTACGTCTGCACTAATACCCTGCTGGAGAACATTTATTCTCCAGTTAGGTTGCTGATTTAAAGTCTATGCATTAAATAATAGATTGTTAATACAATAAAAAAATTGTTAGGTTTTATATAAAGATAGGTCCATTGCCATTAGTCTTACATACTAAAGCAGTGCAGATGTTACAGGATGTAAACTAACGCAAGCTGAGTCTATGATTGGGGGATATCACAAATGTGTGAATGCTGATTTGTCTAAACATGGGCTAAACTGTTGGCTAGGCTTATAAGGGCCTCAAGGCCAAACGTCCAGTAACCTCCTATGATCCTTTAAAAGATTTACAATTATTGTATGGTAACTATGCTGACATAAAGTAAAAGGTACATTTTGCTTTTCAGAAACATCATCAGTTTACTGCTGTTATTGAAATTGATGTAAGTAAGGAAAAAGAACAAAATAATAAGTTCAGGAGTCTAAAGTGCATTCACCAAGCTACCGAAAAGAAGGTGAGGCTTCATCAGATCAGTTTAATAGAGTACAATGTCATTCGGTGCATTCACATGGTTAACACCACTAAATAATAAATACGCGTGCAGGACAGACCAGAAACAAAATCAACAAAATTGGCAACATTAAACAATGAATGTATGTAAACCAGTATTAAAATCTTGTTTAACTTAATGCAGGAATGTTTTAACATGTGTGCTTACTAGTAATACTATTCCTGATAAATGCAATGGAATTTGAAATGAGAGATCTCTGTTTTAGAAGACAATATTACATATAAATAAAAAAGTGCTTCTAAGCTCATGATGTTAATTTTCATTTTTTTCTATGTGGTCCTGTAACAGTCAACCAATGTGAATATAATGCTAATTAGAAATACAGAGAAGGAATACTAAAAAATTAAAAAAATACAGTATCTAGCTTTTAGTAAAAATACTATTGTGGTCCAGTTTTCTAAGTTCAAGTATACATTTGATGGAGCAATTTGTGTTCAGTCCTGAGTGTAAGTAAACTTTTAGGTGAATTTATCACTCTAGTTCATTTTTCTCAAGTAAAGTTCCTGTGTTACCTTCAAGTGGGCCAGTTGTTACTTTCTCTATTATATAGAATGCACATTTCTCAAAGTTTTTGCAGTGTAGAGCAATTCTGGTTAGTGGATTATTAAGATCTTTAGTCAGATGTCTGATAAATGTTTAGTAACCCTTTTCTTTAGGGCACTGATATTCTTGCCTATGTAGAATGCACTACATACTGTACAGCTAACCCTGTAAAATCTACAAACCTGATTTTGCACTCATTGCTTGGTGTGCTGCAATATCCCTTTTTTGAGTTCTGACAATAAAAGCTGCTTCTGTTACTCAAAGCCACAGCATCTGCTTCCTGTAGACATGCAGGGAAAGGTGCCAGCATTTGACTCTTTAGTTGGTAAAGCATGCCATTCTATCCAGCTGCTAATATTTTGTCCTTTATGATAGATAAAATTAGACTTAGTGTCAAGATCCTTAGTAATGGACTGGTTTCTATGGATGATACTCCAGTTTTCAAGCAAGGTACATTTTGTTTCCAGTTCATCTGAACCAAAATCCTCCAGATGTAAAACGTGTTGGAAAAGGGGCTGTTATTTATACCTCATTGAAGCAGCAATATGGATAACACCATTATTGACCTTAAGCTGTTTGGCAGGAAGCTAAACTTGAACATCTTTTTTCATGAAAGGAGAATGAGATTTGGACATGTCAGACAGGATGTGGACAAAGAAAGGGGGAATGAAATCATCAACCATGAGTCTATATCAGAAGAAACCAAGTACATTTTGCCCACATCTCCTCCCAATTATATAGGCATATGAGGAGTAATGTGAGGAAGACATTTACAGAATTCATACCAAGCCATGCAAAAGAAAGTCTTATAACTTGTCCCAGAATAAACTAGCAGCAGTAAAAAGTCTTTGCACCAATCAAAGGAGTAGAGTGAAGAAGACAAAGGTGGGGGATCTTCATCAAAATAAATTGAGACAATTTTGAAAAATTAGGACTTCTACCAAAAGGTCAACACTGAGGATATCATCCAAGCCTACAGACTTGTGGACACAAGAATTGCTGCTCTGAGCTCAGGTAATCTACTTGACAATGATTTATTTAATTTTCTCACAGTTATTGTCATGAGGATATTGCATTTTTGGCATCCCTAAACCAAATAAAAACCTTGCTGACCCTGCATATCATCCAGTGGTAGTAGGAGGAGGCTTTGCCACTTATCCCCTATCTTAGTATCATAGAGATTCATGAGATTGTCATTTAAAAGGTAAAGGGACATACAGTGTGGAGACAGAATATATGTATTTATTTTAATCTTCTTATTTTGAGATGTTAAAAATAAGTACAATGTTTTTATTTGCTTAACAAGTCAGTTTTTCATGCAGTACAACAGATAAGTGTTTGGATTCATTGTGTTAGCTTTTTAGAGTACTGTTATTTATGTTACCATAGAGACAGTTGCACTGAGATCAGTGACGATCTCTGGGAGTATGTAATACATTTTTTTAAAATATATGTACCATATCATTTTAAAAATGGCTGGATTTTTTTGCATGATGACACATTTTGAAGAAAACAAAAATTGAGTTACAGTAAGTTACTATTTACATAAAGTCAGTGTTAGGAAAGGTTTATGCAATCAAAGGTATCCGTGAAAATGTAAACACAAATGTTTTGAAGCTGTACGTATATGCAATGTTTTTAAACATCTTTACTTGTTGTATATGAAAGTCATATATATATTTTTCAGTTCTTAATTCTTTGCACATTTTAAAGAATGTTTAAAGGAAGGTTAATTAGTCAATAGCAAAGTATACATGATGCTTAACTGACTACTTGTTTTATTGGTTGATTCTTTGGGACAATGTATGTATAATTAATTAAAAATGTGTGACTTGTTTTTTTGATGCGAAGAAGCAGCAGGTTTACCCGAAAAACCACTTACCACTTTATTAAAACATTATATACTTTTACTCTGGCCATGTTTCAGTTATCTTACTTTATTACTGTTATAGCTATTGTTTTATGATTATTTTAGATAGAAGCAATATGTATTAAAATTGGTGGCAAGAACATAAAGAAGAACTGTATGAGAAAGTATCTGGCATCATTGATGGAATGTTCTCAGATCTAGAGCTTCACATCCTGGAAAGTGGAGCTAAAGAGGCTAGAAAAGGCTTTGCTAATTAAAAGGCTGCCAAAAGCAATGGAAATTCATTAGAATTTTAAAATTCTTCAAAATGCACTGCAACATTTTGCTTGGAATTTGCTAACAAACCTGTTATACAGTAGAGAGCCAATTATCCAAATGTTGATTATTCAAAACGTCAGTTATCTGAACCCAGTCTTCCAACGTTTTTGGGTAAGAAAAATCATAAAGTCTGAATATGCAAGTGTTGTATCTATTAGCTTGTGCATGTTTTTTGAATGTGTAGCCTGCTTGCATGTGAAAAATATTCTTTATTGTCCACTGGACTTGCTGAATGGCTGAAAAGTATATTCTCTAAGTGCAGAAAAAACAAGATTTTAGAAGTTTTTTATCCAGTTCAATGTATGTTTGATTATCCAAACAGTTTGATTATCTAAACTACCCTTGGTCCCAATTAGTTCAGATAATCGACTCTCTACTGTACATAACAACTGGGCACTAGACTGGAAAAGGACAGTTTACATTCCAGTACCAAAACAGGTAGCATTAAATAATGCAGAAATCATCAAACAACTTGCTTCACATGTAAGAAAGTAATGCTTAAGATGCTGCAAGATATAAAACTACTTATTTTACTTGCATTCTGAATCAAGCAGAACACGGTGTAGTAATTAAAAATGAATATTGAAAACCTGCTTGATTCAAAACTGAGAAGGTGGTGCAACAAGCTGTGACAATGACAGATTATGTTTTTCTTGGCTGCAACATTTCTGGATGATGATGATTGCAGCCATGAAATAATAATTAAAAAGAAAACTTGCTTCCAAGAAGGAGATGTATTTTATATTCAGTATGGTACAGCAGGTAACAGGAAAAGGTCAGTTGCTGCTAGGGTTAAAGGCACTTAAGAAATCTTAGATAACTCACATTCTAGTTAAGGAGAGGAAGGTGCTCTATACATGCTCTATTCTTTACCACAGTATGTTTAATTCAAAGAATATAGCAGAGACTAAAGAGAAGAGGTATACGTGGAGAAGCATCAATCACTCTATAGATGGCTCCAGTGAAAACTTTCTTTTTTTCTTTGTTTATATTTACTTATTATTATTTAATTTAATTTAATTTTATTTAATTTTTTTGAAAAAGCTAGATGTTGTATGCATTTGTTTCAATGAATAATACATCTTGGCTGTTAAGAAAGTAGGGATAATGTAGAACCCAAACCTCAGATGAGTGGAATGAGAATAAAATTAAATAAATGATAAGTGATGGAAATGGACATAGATGAAGCACAACTGCGAGAGAACCGATACAAAATCGAAAGAGTAAAAAGAAACGCGATGAGTAGGACCAAAGTATGATACCCATCTAAGATCGATATAGAAGTTATCAGACCCTATGGCACATTAAATATGATGTGAGGATACTACATGATGAAAATGTGGACAGCAGGAAGAACAGCAAGTAAGTTTTAGGGATAGAAAGTTGTTTGCAGTAATGTAGAAGGTACTATGAAGCATTAAGAGGGAACAGTAGGAAGGTAGATTGAAAGGAAGAGGGGAGAAAAATAAATTAGATGAAGTACCAACAGACAATTAAAGACTGAAAAAGACCTACTCTAGAAGGAGACGATAAGAGAGGGAGAAGTGAGAATGACAACAGATTTGTTCTTGAATTTGAATCAGAGAGTGTTAGATAAGAAAATATTGTTAGTCACTTAGAAACTGAACACATATCGAATTAAATTTTATAGCTAGATACTGCATTATGCCTTGTGTACCCACTAAATAAATGATTCAGTGTTTTTAGGATGAAAGTCCTGGAGAGGGTGATTGAAAAATGAATATGCCGGGTAGTAGAAAGTAAGGTGGGAAATGAGCAGTTTGAATTCAGATCAGGGTACAGCACAGCTGACACAAGAAGAAACTAGAAATGAGAACAGAGTCCAACTAGGCATTCCTAGACTTGGAGAAAGCACATAAGAAGGCCCCAAAAAAGTTGCTTTGGGCAGTCCTACAGTGGTTTCAAAGTCCCAGAAAAATTGGTAGAATTAGTGCAAGTTACACAGAAAGACCTAACAGCTCAAGTTAAACAGTGTTTGATCTCACAGAGGGGTTCTTAGTGGGAGTGGGAGTTCAGCTCTGAGCTCACTGTTGTTCATACTGGTGCTAGACTATATTAGCACACAGATTGGAGGGGACAAATTAACATATGCTGTATACAGTTGATGTGGCATTATGGCCAGACTCTGAGCAACAACTTCAGCAAAGGATAGGAGAACAGAATGCTAAACTGAAGGCACATTGGATGAATCTGAGCACAGATAAGACAGCTGAAATGGCAGCAAATTGAGGAACTCAGAAGAAGATAAGAATTGAAAGAGAATAGAGAATTGTGTCACATGTTAACAGCTTCAAATATTTGGGAGGGTGGTTGAGCAGAAGAGAAGTCTGAATGATGAGGTCAAAGCAAGAATGAGGGGTTGCAACCTACTGGCGCAGAGTATCACGTGTAGCATTTGACAGAAGAATGCCAAGGAAGATGAAAGTAAAGTCTATAAAATAGTGGTTTGACTAGTACTACTGTGTGGTACAGAAACCTAGGGTGTAAAGGCAGGGGAGTTGAGAAAGCTAGAGGTTATGGACATGAAGTGCCTGAGTTAGGCTGTAGGATGCACACTGTCAGACAGACAAAGAAATGAGGACATAAGAGAAGAAGTCAAAGTATCTTCAACTGCAGAAAAGGTCAATGAACTCAGATTCTGGTGATCCTGCCATTTGTAGAAAAACAGAAGACAATTTTGTAAAAAACACTTAGGACAGACAGGAAGAAGAAAGAAGAAACAAAGGCATCCAGCAAAGAGGAGGAGGGATTGTGTGAGACAAGTTCTGCGACAGTCAAGCATGAGTCTCGAAGAAGGTAGAAGAGTGGCACTGAAAAGAGAGAAATGTTAACAGCTGCTATTAGGATACAGTTCATGTAGGGTAGTGTGACTGTTATAGGCAGGAACCGTTCTCTACAAAGTACAGTTGTATTCTGTAGGATTCGTCAGCTGAAACAGAATTTTCTTTAAATAGATACATATTTTGTATATGATCAAAATTAATAAAAACAAAATAAACTATTCAAGATGTTACTTTTTCACTGTCTTTGAGACTGGATCACTGGATAACAGGGTTACTTAGAACATTCTCCTTGCATCATTCTCAGTCAGTTTTGTTACAATAGATCAAAATATTTTACAAACATAGCTTTGTATTGTCATGGATCAAAATATATTGATATGGTCATTAATAGGAACATGACACACTGGAAAACGTTTATAGTACAGGAATGGGTTATATAAAGTCATACTTAATTCACCATGCAGGCAAAGACCTAATTAACAAACTATAGCTTAGCTGACCACAACACCTGATATCGTATTCCAGCTAAGCACATAATACTTACTCATTTTCTAGCTAAGCATATATTATTTAGACAAAGAATGAACAAACTGCAAACCATGTAGCCTGTTTTAAACTTTTCAGCATTTGCATGTTTACTTTGCAACTGTGAATAATTAGCAGCAAATGACCAAGGTTACTGCACCATATGTGAGAACTGGTTGTTTTAGGCAGTATGTTTATGTCTACCAATGACCAAATAAATGGGTTTATATGTTTGCATCATGTAAAGCTTTCCTTGTCTTTGCCACATCTCCTCAGTCCCAACTTCATATAGAAAGGTGCATTCATGTAGTATTTTAATAAATTTATTCATAAGTGGAGGATTTCATGAATATGTTCCTGTGAATTTCATGTTTTTGTTAATAGCTTCTACACTATCTTAAAAATGTCCAATTCAGAGATAAAGATGGACAGGAAGTGTACTTTGATGAAAATGGTGATTCACCAGCAATGTGGGAAATTACTAATTGGCAACTAATTTCAGGAAATTCCTTACAGTATGTCAAAGTTGGCACATACCAAAAACTACAAGCTAGCAATAGTATGTTCACAATAAATGAAAGTGCTATCATGTGGAACGGAGGATATATACAGGTAGGAAAGCATGCATCGTTACATCCTTGCCAATTACTTAAGAAATATAAATAATTTCTGGATTCTGCTTTTCATTACATTTAATAAAAATATTTGTACAGATTTAATGGCTACTTTATTTAGTACCCACTGTGTTTTTGGCCAAACATTTTATTTTTTTATATAGTTAATCTTAGCATATGCTACATTTTGGTTTTATTGCATAGGTGCCAGTTACAGGACAATGTTCGGAATCAAGCATGTAGGGTCTGTTTTCTGAAAGAAATAAAAATGGGGGCTTTGCATATTACCACTTAAGAGATATTTGCACAGTATAACAATCCAGACAGTTGTCTTGATGCATAATTCTCTTTCTTAAACAAATTTTGGTAATCATTACATGAACCTACTCTTCTCTTTATGCGCTTGCAAAAGAAATTGAGTAAAATTACATAATTAATTTATCAAGCAATATAAATTAATCTTCCTGTCAGTATTTACTCTAGACATCTACAGGGGCGGCTCGTGCTATCGGACTGTGGGACTGCAGCCCTCCCAGGAAAAAAAAGAAAGAAATTGTAGTTGACATTTACATTTCATTTGCCAATATTGCCATAAAAAAATATTTTTCTAACCTACACAACACAGTATGACAAGTCCACAAAGTCTGGGAACTCGAACTGCGCATGCTCGTCGAGTTCCGGGTTTTTTTTATTTTTTAACAACATAGTAGAATCTAGTATCTCACTGCTGTAAAAGGCAGTCCAGGTAGAAGAAAAAGCATCAGTGTGATGCCCAGAAGTCTAAGCGGTTTAACCGCAACATAAATTAGAAGGGGGTTCGAACTGCCACGTCCGCAGGCACGTACGTGATGTGGATGGCTGGATTGCTACTGATTGCTTCTCGTTCTCTTCTCAAAAAAGAGAGCGAGAAACAATCAGTAGCACTAGCACAGTAGTACTGTACTTATCTTGTTCAAAAGGTTGGGACCATTGGATTCAGTGGCGTTGTTGTTGGTGGTGCTTCACTGCTTGGTCAAAGTTTATTTTTTTTGTCTTGGGCGGCTAAGGGCTTGCACTGACTGCAGTGAGAGAGAGCAGAGAGGAAGACGAGATACATACATACTGAGTAGGTGCTCGTGTGCTGGAACTGTACCCTTTTTTTTTTTTCTTTTTTTTTTGGCTGCAAGCTGCAACTCTTATACACCTGCTGCTGTAAATAACAAATGGTAACCTGAAACAAAACAAAGCACACTAATACCGATTCCGGAATGAAAAGCGGCCACACAATGAAGTCCAAAGATAACTCACTTGATTATTAATCAAGTCAGTTATCTTCTCTTTTGGACTTCATGTGGCCATTTTTCCATCCGGAATTGGTATTAGTGTGCTTCGTTATATTTTAAGTAGAAAAAGCTATATTCAATGCCTGGACTGTTTCTCTCTGGGCCTCTGCTGAAAATTGGCTCTTGTTGCAAGTCAGACTTTCCTGGTTAATAAATGTTATATAAATAAAAATGACAGGCATTTGAATTTCAGACTTTATATTCTTCAGAAAGTACATGGTAACACAAAACCTATTATTATAGCAAGTTTTTAAGTTTAAAAGATGGATATTTGAAATCTGTCCCTATTTTTGGGACTGTATTCCCCCATTATTGGCTTTGTCCAGCTTTTTTGTGGCAAGGTTGAGAGCTGAACTCACTGAATATGTTTGGGGGCTGTATTCCCGCATTACTGGCTTTGTCTGTGTTTTTGCAAAGAGTTTGAGAGCTATGGTGAGAACTGAATTCACTGAATATGTTTGTGGGCTGTATTCTCCCATTATTGGCTTTGTTCAGGTCTTGTGTGCTAAGATGTTGAAAGCTATGGTGAGAGCTGAATTCACTGAATATAGCCATTTAAGTTACAGTCTTCCTCTTTTGTAAAATAGATGATTGATTTGACATAGTGGTATGTTGCTCTAACTGTTTTATACAGGGTCCTGGGTTCAATGCTTGTCAGTGAAATGTATGGTGGTAACACAGCATTTTATTCTAGCAACTTTCCAACATTATACAAGCAATGTTTAAATGTGTCCCTGTTTTTTCGGTCTTTTGCCCCCCCCTAAATTTTGACTTTTTCCAGATTTCTTATGCTGCAAAGTTCAGAGATACAGCTGTCAAGTAGATTTTACAAGAAGCTGAGAGCTGCAGGGGAACAAATGTTTAGTGATGCTTATGCTGAGGTGGCTTGCATTGTTAATAGCACAACAGGTAGTGTACTTGCTTTGGATGCAGAAGGCTGTGGGTTCTACTCCCACTGTAGGTAGATGCATTGCTAATATTGTACTGTATTGTAAAGGGGGTGGATACTGCAGTCCTTTCTGGTGAAGATACCTAGTAACTCTGAACCTGTTATCAGTTTGACATCCATTCCCTATTGCAATATTACTAGCTTATCATTTTTAATGAAACATAGGCAATTTATTCCTCAAGGGCAACAAACACTTTATTTGTAGATGAGACAATGACATATAAAGTTGTTTGCTAGCAGCAACCTCTTCATTAGTTACAGATTTCTTTAATGTGGAATTATTTAGATGACTTTTACTTCTACAGAGATTGTGCATATTTACTGATACTGGTGGACTGTAGAAGTTTGAGTAGACTTTTATGATAGAAATGTTCTGAATTGGGCAGTTTTGTCATTATTGGTGCATGCATTTTTTTTTCATTGTTTACTGGAAAAATGTTCTGAATTGGGCAGTTTTGTCATCATTGTTGCATGCATTTTGTTTCATTGTTTACTGGAAAAATGTTCAAAACAAGTTTAAAACGCCCTCTACAGCTGTACTATATTGTACAAGGAATATAATTTAATAAAATCAAAAAGGTGTATCAAAGACCACGTATATGTTTCATGTGCAAGGGGCCTATGATCTGAAAACAGCCCAAAGTTAATCTTTATCTGTCACTGGCAAAATGTATTTCTTTGAATGTGGGTTTCAATGCTGTTTCAATGAATGTGAGTTTCAAGGGCAGAGAAGTTTTAATGCTAAGTCTGTTTTCATTGTGAGATTGCATTGCTTTGTTTAGCAGATGTCTTAGTGTTTGCGCTGTAAAATGCAAAATAGAACTTTCAAATGAAGTCCAAATCATCGTAGAAGTAAAGCAGTATGCACATTAGTGTTTATGGTAAATGGGGTGAATTAGCCAAGTAATGGTTCATTGAAATAGCTGAAGGGGGGAGGCTCCATTCAACCATGATTTTGTGAAGGGCAAGGGCGGCAAACTCAAAGACAGCCCTGGCTGAACTATACCGCTCAAATGTCCAGATTTTCAGAGAATGAATAGATTTTTGCTTCTTATTTTTGGTTTGTTCCTCATTAAATGTGTGGTTTTCTGGCAAATAATTTAGGAATTAAGTCACTAAATAATGAGAGACACTGAGTTTCAGACTTTATAACCTTCAAAAAATGCATGCTAAAGCAAGACCTGTTATTATATCAACTGTATCAGTTTATACAACAATTTTTGTACTGTTTATAAGTATATTTGACCTTGTCCAGATTTCCTGCATTAACAGGTTGAGAGGTATGTGCAAATAGATTGCTTTAAAGAATTAGGCATATCCAAACCTCTGAACTGTCCCTGAATTTGGCTCAAAATGTTGCTCTTCCCCTAATAATCCCGCCACAAAATGACAATTTTGGAAGAAAACGTGGAGGGTTTCCAATTAATAAATAACTCTAATAATCAGAGTTATAGATTACATTTATTTCAGAAATGCATGGAGGTTCTTTTATTTTGTCAGCTGCTCATGTTAGCAGTACTAATATTAAAAAAGTGTCCCTTCTTTGATAGGTTCCCAGCTGTATTGTGTGGCTATTTTATATTTTTCCATCACATTTTTGGTCCATTTTTCATAAAATTGTGTTTTTTGGCAAACTAGTAGCAAATTATTAAAGACTGAAGTTAGAAAATAATGACAGACATTTGTGTTT
>NC_056739.1:242384494-242530013 GCF_019279795.1 Protopterus annectens
TCCAACATCGATGTACGCATGCCCCAAAACACTTTTTTGTTGTGTTTTTCACACCCGTGACCTGTAACTCTAACATCTGTGTGCATATGCGCCAAAGTATCCTTCTAGTTTTGATTTTTTTTGCTCCAAAGAAGGGTCTGTGTGTTCACGCCATTATTTCGTACCAAAGAATCAGTGTGTGTGTTCTTGGTGAAGAGGGACTCGTATATGGATTTGCCGCCATTGCCTTTGAAAGGGACAGCACTTAACCTGTGTTAATAGGTAAGTATGGAGTGAGTGAGTGAGTGCATGCATGAAAGCAGAATGTTTGTGTGTGAAAGTTGAAGTAGAGTGAGTGTATGTGTGTTTATGTGTGCATGACAGACAGAGAGACACATGCACAAAGAGGCTAATGACGATCAGTCTACATATTGAACACAAACAAGTTAGCTCACAAATATATCCTACATTAAAAGTGCACTTTCATTAAATTACATATTTCTTGACAGGGAGAGTGTTGTATTGAATATAAAATCATAACTCTCAACTGTATGGATTTTCGAAGAATGTCTGAATTTTTGCCTCATCTTCCAATTTGTGTCTTTTGCTTAGAAAATAAAAGTAGTTCCAGGGAGTAAGAATGAGACAGCAGCCTATGGTTAATGGGTCAGTAGTGGATTGACTAATGTGGGACTGTAGCATATAAAGTTTATTGTTTTTTTTTTGACAAAAAAGCACCCAGCACTGTTTTATCATTGGGGGGCTCTATGCAGTGGTAGATTGGATGACAGTAAGCATGTCTTTGGTGGATCATCAGTACTGGCAAATCAGGTGGGCACAATGTCATTTTTTAAATGTTGGGGGTTTTGGTGTGTATGTGTGTGTTTGTGTTGGGAGTGCTGCAACAGTAGATGATTATTACAGAAAGAGACTTGCAGACTGTGGAGAATATGTTTCTTTGTTTCAAAACCTGATATTTGGGTACTAGGCATACCAAAAGTAGATTTTTTAAGACATAGCTTCTTGCCACTTACAGTGGATGGATATTTACATTTAATGGACAATGTTAGCAGTATGAATGTGGTCCTGTAGGGATCTGGAGGATGCCAAGTTTACCACTGCCAATGTCTTGTAAAGTGATCTGGGAATGGATATTGGGATGCTACTAAAAAAATACAGCAAGTGGGCTTTGAAATATAGTTTAATTAAACAAAGTGCACTTGCAATTTACAGGCCATAATTTAATTTATTTCAGGTAGCCCAGATCCTCGTAGATTGTATACCATTAGAATTAATTAGGGAGAGCTGTCATTCTGGGGAAATAAGCAGCCCTAGTTTCAGTGAAAGCTCTGTGGTTGTTTGCAGGTAGGAAGTTGCAGGATGTGGATGCAATGTGTTTTATTATTTTTAATGCATTTGTCATTTCAAAGCATGGTTTTCTTTGTTGTAAAAGAAGGCAGCATTGAATGAGCCATATAATGCTTAACTGACAATTATAGGATAGAAACATTATACATGGTGTATAATGTTTGCAGCTACAGCTGTTACAATGGTGTCTGTGATGCATAACTATTTTTGGGCCTGTGCCACACTTTTATTTTTTGCTTTGTTCAGATTTCTTGCTCTAAGGTTGAGAGGTATGGTTCCATGCTAAATTAGAAGGTTGTATATACTTTCAAAGACTTTTTTAGCATAATTATAAGAAATAGAGCTTTTTTAATATCTCTGCTTATTTCCAATATAAACTGCCATGTAACATTGCAAATAACTTTCTTATTAAGCTACTTTAATTCTTTTGGAATTGACAGGTATGCTTCATTGGATTGGACATAAGCATAGAGTGCTAATGTGACTTTGATTTCTTGCAGCAGTCTATGGTTTACTTATCACAATAACTTTTCTGTGTTTCTGGGTGTGTGATCAATTTAACAGTTTTAAAGATGTTTTCCAAAAATAAATACATAATAAATAGAAACATAATCCTCTCTGCACTTTGAGCTATTGACAAAGTCTGGGAATTTGTTTTTTTCAAAAGCGAAGGTCACCATTACAGCCCAGTAAATTGTCAGTCTGTGAATAACGTCTGCACAAATTAAAATGTCTTAATGTCAAATGGCTTTAGACTGGACGAAGTTATATGTTTACTCCAGTATGTAGTATGATCTTAGAAAGTTTATGGATTTCTTATTGATTTACTTTTTGCTGAGCAGTTGTTTGTTGATTTATTGATGTCCTTTTGGTGGTGGGAAATTGCATGGATGAATTCATCTTTTTTTCAGATATTTTGACTTCCAGACAATTTCATTCAGTGAGTCTGTGCCATGTGATTACCGAGGTTGCCTATTTTACAAGTAGGGGCTCCTTTTGTGTGTGTAAGAGAGAGAGATTTAATATGTATACTGAATATATTTTTGCAAATTAAATTCTTAGTTAAATAGGCCCCTCTTCTTGGGCAAGTAGACTTGAGTAACCAATATTAGATCTTAACCATCCAGCTAGGAAAGTTTAGTATGTGGATTTTCCAGACGGCTTGATGAAGGCTATGCTACTTACTCAAGTACATTTATGGCTATCCACCCAGTTGTCGTGTTGCTGAACTACTTTGTTTGATAATGACAGGAGTTTTGACAGAAGTTGAAGGACTTTGTGTCAAGAACCTGTCTATACAAAGTGGCTTGTTTATGTTGCAGTGAAGACTGTGATCTTTCTAGTGAGCGTTTTGAATATAACCAGTATTTCTGAGGTGGAGAAAGTCCATTAAGGCAGGATCTTTCTTAGCCTGGAAAGCAAGCCAGTGATGAAATTTATAGGGGCCAGTGAGAGACAGAGGAAAGTAAGAAGCTTTTTAGTCTGTTTGGGTAACTAAGTGAACGCAGTCCTTTGACCTTTTTTTATCAGAAATGGTTGTAGTCTTTCTTTTGGCATGGTATTTTGCTGAGGCTCATGCCAAAAGGGGCATTGTACTCAATAATTGCTCTTGTAAAAAAAAGAATAAAGGGATGTTATGACATCCTTGTCCCTGGATGATACCTTTACTAATGAGGTGGTCCATGTAAAAAGATTTCCGTACAACGGAGACAACATGGTGGTCAAAAGTCAGGTTTCTATCAACATGGGTGCCCAAGCACCTCACGACTGATTGAGTCCTTACAAAATTGTTATCAATGTGACAATTTGTGGGGACATCACTCCCCTCAAAGGGGATGACGATGCATTTTTTGGCATATAGCTTGAGGCCATGTTTCTGGCACCAGTCATTTGTTTGGGTGAGACCCTCTTGTAGCTTATTCAGAATTGTTTTATTAAGTCAGTAATGTGAATTCTTTACTTTATTGTAAATTTATTGGCTTATTTTTGTGGATTATAGTATTGTAGGACTGCTAATATTGACATTTTATGTAGCTGGACTGCTGGAGTGGTTTTCCCAGTGAGAAATGCTAGTGCTGTAGTGAATATCTGTTTATTTGTAAAAAAAAAAAAAATATATATATATATATATATATATATATATATATATATTTTTTTTTTTTTTAATTTATTTTTTTTATTTTTACATTTGTTGACCGGGCTAGTCTAACTGGATATATGTCCATTTTCAGTAGAGGCCCGGGGAGAAAAGCTCCAAGCATTAACAGTGACAAGTTTACAATATATCAAAAAAAACACTTAAAATCACAGTACAGAGGCAACATTGGTCTAAAGAAAACGACACTTAAAATCACAGTGCAGAGGGAACATTGGTCAAAAGAAAAATTATACTAAACACAATAATAATATTGAGAAAGATGCAAAGGAGAGAAGAGCCTTTTATATTATCCTCATGCTAAGAAGGAATGTGTAGAGAATAGAATTAGAGGTCTAGGTTAGTGGAGTAGAGAAAGAGGTGAGTGCAGGAAGGGAAAGAGATATCAGTCTGGGTTTGCACATTGACAAAGCCAGAGTATTAAGATGTTCTTTAAGATGTTTTTAAATAGAGAAGTAGAAGCAAGGGTTGATATTTCAGAAGGTAGCTGATTCCAGTTTTTACCTGCTGTGTTTGAGAAAAGTGAGTCACCAGCTTTGTTGTTAGATTTAATCGAGGAAGCTAGGAGCTTATTAGCAGAGCGAAGCGTAGTCAGATTTTTGTATGGTGTAATCATATTAGTGAGGATAGGGGTGTTGTTGGGGTGGTGTAGGATCTTTTGGGTGATAAGTAATTGTTGAAAGAGTACATGGTTCTGTAATTCTAGCCATCCCAGTTGTTTGAGGTTGAGGCAGTGGTGAGTTTTAAAGGGGGAGCAAGTGATGAATCTTGCTATGCTATTATAACATGTGGAAAGTTTGGAGAGGTTGTTTTTAGATAGGTTAGTATATATAGCAGAGGCGTAGAAAAGGGTAGAAATAAGATGGGTCTGGGCAATAGTTTTTCTGGCAGAAGGGGTAAGGAAGGGTTTAATTTTATAAAGGGTCCCAAGTTTTTTATTAACAGACTTTATAGTGGAGTTAATGTGGTCATCGTAGTTGAGGCGATTATAAATTGTTACACCTAGTAGGTGGGTTGTGGTATCTGGGGATATGTTGGTAGCATTGTTAGAGGTTATTGAGAAGAATGGATGGGGCGATTTATGATTTGGAGTCAAAAGCAGTAATTTTGTTTTTTTGGGATTTAGGAGGAGGCAGTGTTGCAGAAACCAATTTTCAACATTATGGAAAACAGTTTTGGTGAGGGACTGGAGAGAGGCTATGTTCTTAGCTGTGCAGATTAAAGTAGAGTCATCTGCATATTGAATGCAGGTGGCTTGTGGAATGTTTGTGTGTAGATCATTAATAAATAAGGAAAAAAGAAGGGGACCTAGTATAGAGCCTTGGGGTACTCCAATATTTACTGGAAGTAAAGTAGACAGATTGTTATTCCAAAGTACTGCTTGCTGTCTGTTTTCCAGATAAGACCTAAACCATTGTAATGTTTGTGGATTGATTGAATTGGCTTTCAGTTTGTCTAGAAGTAAGTTATGGTTAACCATATCAAAGGCTTTTGACAGGTCAATAAATAGGGAAGAGGAAAAAGAGTTATTGTTACGATTTTTGTTTATAGAGTCGGTGAAGGATAGCAGGGCAGTTGTTGTGCTATGGAATGGCCTGAAGCCATGTTGGCAGTTTGTCAGTAGATTATTTTG
The DNA here is from genome assembly GCF_019279795.1 of Protopterus annectens. NCBI lineage: Eukaryota > Metazoa > Chordata > Ceratodontiformes > Protopteridae > Protopterus > Protopterus annectens. Next base: position 242,389,630 of record NC_056739.1, read on the forward strand.
TAGAAGGTGGTTAAGTAGTTGTTTGTGAATACATTTTTCCATTATCTTAGCTATTGGGGAGAGTAAGGCAATAGGCCGAAAGTTAGAAAGTTCAATAGATGATCCACCTTTATGTAGAGGGATGATGTGGGATACTTTCCATAAGGTAGGAATTTTGCCTTCTGAGATAGTTCTGTTAATAAGGATAGAGATGGGATAGTCTATGGCTTTTGTGGCAATTTGTAGGTATTCAGCTGGGAGACAGTCAGCGGAAGGGGTGCAAGGTTTCAATTTTTGAAGGAGCCTACAGATAAGAGATGTAGATACAGGTTGTATTTGAAAGGTAGGAGATGAAGTTTTAGAGGTATTTAGAGGGGAAGCAGTAAAAGGAGATAAAGAATTGGCTAGGGTTAGAGTGGCTTCTGTGAAGTAGTTATTGAAGGCATCAGGAATCTTTTTGGAGTTGGTTTGGTTGAATCCTGCAGGGGCAGGAGTAGTAGAGTGGCCTGGGTGAATACGTTTGTTAATCCCCAACCAAAATTTTTGTGGAGTTTGTTGACTGGTTTGTTGGAGGTGAAGGTAGAAGTCTTTTTTGTCTCTAAGAATGTCTTTCTTGGTGGCATTTCTTAACTGTTTAAAGTGGAGGTGGTCTGATGGACATTTGGTGGCTCTCCATTAAGCCCAGATTTTATTTCTGAGGAGCATCTTTTGTCTTGTTTGTTTTGTGAGCCATGGGGCAGATTTGGTTCTTATTCTAGAAGAGCGATAAGGTGCATGGGAATCTAGGATTTGAAGAAATCTTCTATTAAAGTAGGTCACTGCTTCATCAAGTTCAAGATGAGTCATAGGTGACCAGTCACAAGCTTGTAGTTCAATTAGGAAACTGTCTGGGTTAAAGAATTTTTTAGAATGGGCGGTTTTGAAATTATTAGTTGTTGGGATATGGACTTTCTGTCTTATAATGTAGGTAAGCATATGGTCACTGATATTGTCAGGAAGGGTTCCCAATGTATAGGTTTCAGGGTGGTTATTAATAAGGATCCAGTCAAGTATGGTTTCCTTACTGCTAGGTTTGTGGATTCTAGTTGGAGTAGTTATTATTTGAGAGAATCCAAAGAGATTTATGTGATTAGTAGGGTTAGGGGAGCTGCAAGTAGACCAGTCAATGTTAAAGTCGCCCAGTACAATGGTCTCCTGGGGTAGTTGGGTAGAGAGATAACTAAGTAAGTTTTCAAGAGTACTGGTATTATTACCAGGGGGAGATACATGCAAATTAGATAGATAGATTTGGAGTTGTTGATTTGGAGTTTAGCAGTCATGGTTTCAGACTTTGTATCTAGTGATGGGAGCACATTAAAGGGGATATTTGTAGATTAGATTTATAGAGCATGGCTATGCCTCCACCTTTTTTGGTTTTACGGTCAGATCTGAGGATATTATAGCCAGGAGGGGTTATTTCCTGATCCAGAGTGGAAGGTTTTAGCCAAGTCTCTGTAAGGCAGAGAATGTCAAATGAGTGCACTTCAAGGAGTGCATGCAGATGGGAAATTTTATTATTTATACTTTGAATGTTAAGGTGAGCTATAAGGAAGGAATTAGGTGGTTTAGTTAATGTAGGGATCACAGGCAATGTTAAATTGTCTAGGTGATTGGTATGGTTAGTACTGGGGCTAGGGTTTGGATGGATATCACCGTCTAGGAGGGGGTGTTGCTGGGGGTATTGTAGAAATTTAAGGATTTTGTGGAAATTGTTAAAATTCTTTTTGATAGTGATGTAAGTAACATGGGTTGCTCTGTGATATTTTGGTATTATAGAGTTAGAGGTACAGGTTATGTTACTATGGCTAAGGTAATAGATGAAAGAAGATGGTAAAGTTTGCTGGAGGTGTTGGTTTTTTTCAGGAAGAGAAAGATTTTTTAAGAAGGTTAGTGAGTAAGGTATTGTAAGAGAGGATATTGTGGTAGTTAAGAGTAGTATGTTTGTGTAAATGGTTTTGTGGGATGGGGCCATTATAGCAAGTAGAAATGAGGTAGGAGTAGTTTGTATGAGTAGATGAAGCAGAAAAAAATGGCAAGTGCTGAAAGAGATTGAGTAGGGTTAAATTATGCAAATAGTAAAGTAGTAGGGATTGTTTAGGATTTAATTTGAGACGTAGCCAGTGTATTAAATGGTGAGGAGAGGTGAATAAGTAGCTAAATGAGAGTTTCTTAATGCTAATGAGGAGATATGTATACAGGGGAGTGGCGTAGTGATGATGAGGATAGTGATAGGATGAGTAGAAAGGGGGGAGTGGTTAGTGTAGTATGAGTTTAGGACCACTGGGGGTGGGTGGGAATTGGGGGTTGGGTAGGGGAGCGGAGTGAGCCCGCAGGGCGAATGGAGCGGGTTAGAACTGGTAAAGAAAGAAATTCCAGAGACAATCAGAGAGCAGCAGAGTCTTGAGGAGCCCTTGGAAGATCCAGGAGAGTAGGGTAAGATAGCTCAGCTGTATAGATGTTAAGGGATAGTCAAGAGGAAACAGGAGGACAGTAGATAAGCAGCAAGGGACAACCTTAGGAGCAGTCTAGTACAGCAAGGTAAGTTAAAGGTAGTCTGGAATCCAATACAGGGGAGTAGGGAAAAATAGATGACCACACAGGCCGAAATTAGGGTGCCACCTAGTGGCCAATAGGTATAAAACAGCAAAGCCCTATGGTATACAGATAGCAAGAACAGAATGCTCAAGTAATGGATCCTAAGGAGGGTAGAGTAGTTACCTGTCAGGTAAGGAGGTGTTTGGCTGCTGGGTACCTGCCTCAGTGGCGTGATTACATACACCAGTAGGTTATAGAGAAAAATGCAGTTTAACAATAGTTGGGAGGGTAAAACGTACTTCCTTAATTCCTTTTGGTAACAGGGAGTTTAAAATAGGACAGTAGGCTTCTTTAGGATGCAGATGAGCTGGCTGAGTCTAAGAGTAGGGGTCCTTATTTAGCAGGTAGGAAAGGATTCCCAAGTCTCTATGCAGCAATGGAGGCTGAAAGCTACATGGGTTAGAGAGAGAATAGAGAACAATGTCATTGGTAAGACAGCAAGTTATTCCAGGTTCATTCATTAACAACAATTGTTGAGACACAGTTATTGCATTGGGAAATAGCAGATAGAGCACATACACATTCCAAGTTAGCTAACAGTTTTCAACAGGAAATCTTCTACAGGCTGGCTAGTTGTTACACTAAACATGCTTTGCATAAAAGGAGAAGGACACAAAACCCAGTGTATTGACCTACAACCTTCTGCATTAACAGCAATTTAGAGCACAGTTCCCCAATTTACCCAGGTGAATATATATACTGGGCAACTCTGGGCATTAATATGAATGCAGATTAATTAAAAAAAAGAACATGTAAAGTATCAGAAATATAGGGCCATAGATACGGCTAGGACCTAGTTCCACATATAATCACTCAAAAAATGCTAAGACAATACATCAGTATTACTAAACAGAGAGCGATGTGGTGAAAGCCAGTATATCAAGCTCAGGTACACATTACATCCTAGTTATTACATTAACATGTGGTCCGAAGAAGACAAGAATACAGGCAAATACTGGTTGTGATTCAGCGTTCACATAAGACTGTCAGCAAATATACTACAAACCCATTAAACCACATAAAAGTAGCTATATGCTATTAATGTCAGAACGCTTGCCTATTACTATTTGCTATTGGTGATACAGCGTTCACAATAGTTATGCCAGTAAAGAATCAAAGAAAAAGCCCACAAACCATATAAGATATGGCTAAATGCTATTTGTGACTCAACGCATTCAAATTTCTGTCATCAAGTCAGCGATCACCTGAGTTTGTCGTCAAAATTACTAAAACCCCTTAGAGCACTTGCAATAGCTAAAATGCTATAAATAATAGAACACTTGCATATTTCTAGATGCTATTGGTGATACAGTATTTACAATAATTATGCCAGTAAATAATCAAAAGAGAAAAAAAAACACAAATCATATAAACTATGGCTAAATACTATTTATGACTCAACACTCTCAAATTACTGTCGGCAAGTCAGCGTTCACCTAAGCTTGTCATCAAAAAACACTAAAAACCCCTTAGACCACATAAAAATAGCTAGATGCTGTTAATAATAGAACGCTCACCTATTGCTGATTACTATTGGTGATACAGCGTTCACAATAAGTCTGTAAGCAATGAATCAAAAGAAAAAATCCCATAGACCATGTAAAAGCTAGCTAAATGCTTATTTTAGACTCAACGTTCTCATATTACCGTTGGCTAAATAGCAAAAACCCTTCAGAATTCAAACGACAGATCTAACAGTTGCAAGAATGAACGCAATCGTAAAACAAGTAGAGTGGCGTACTAAAAACCCACATGGAAGGCACTTAGTCAAGGATGGCCATTTCAAACACAGTAAAACATCTTCAAATTACTAGCTGTTCAGCGCTCATTACATGTAAAGTCATAATGTTTATTTAGTTTATTACAAAACTAGTAGCCAAATACCATAGAAGTACAGCTGTATAAATTAACAAAGACAGTTAGAAACACAAACTTATGGAGAACCTAAACCCTCCAGGGCCAGGAACACACAGCAGCCAGGGCAGATGTAGGATTCTAAAGATGGCGCCATGCTGGGCTACCCCACTATATGCTATTTGGGAAGGATATGAGGTGAAGAGGGGTGGAGATAGGAAAGGAGTAGGACAGAGGTAAAAAGGGGAGGAGATAGGGAAAGGGGCAGTATAGTTGGACCTGGGAGGGGCAATAATGCCTTGAAAGGAGAGCTGGCACAATGTAAGAGGAGTTAGCCTAGGAGGATAAACCAAATAGTGTAGCAGTAATGGGTATCAAGGAGAGGATTAGAACAGAGTGATGGATATCGAGGAGAGGATTAGAACAGAGACACTAGCAGGTAAGTATTATGCAATGGAGATATAGAAAGGGAGAGATGTTTAACAGAAGGCAAGTAGATCAGGATGAAGTAGCGGTATATAGAACTGGTAAAGAAAGAAATTCCAGAGACAATCAGAGAGCAGCAGAGTCTTGAGGAGCCCTTGGAAGATCCAGGAGAGTAGGGTAAGATAGCTCAGCTGTATAGATGTTAAGGGATAGTCAAGAGGAAATAGGAGGACAGTAGATAAGCAGCAAGGGACAACCTTAGGAGCAGTCTAGTACAGCAAGGTAAGTTAAAGGTAGTCTGGAATCCAATACAGGGGAGTAGGGAAAAATAGATGACCACACAGGCCGAGATTAGGGTGCCACCTAGTGGCCAAAAGGTATAAAACAGCAAAGCCCTATGGTATACAGATAGCAAGAACAGAATGCTCAAGTAATGGATCCTAAGGAGGGTAGTGTAGTTACCTGTCAGGTAAGGAGGTGTTTGGCTGCTGGGTACCTGCCTCGGTGGCGTGATTACATACACCAGTAGGTTATAGAGAAAAATGCAGTTTAACAATAGTTTGGAGGGTAAAACGTACTTCCTTAATTCCTTTTGGTAACAGGGAGTTTAAAATAGGACAGTAGGCTTCTTTAGGATGCAGATGAGCTGGCTGAGTCTAAGAGTAGGGAGTCCTTATTTAGCAGGTAGGAAAGGATTCCCAAGTCTCTATGCAGGAATGGAGGCTGAAAGGGAGAACTTAAACCCTCCAGGGCCAGGAACACACAGCAGCCAGGGCAGATGTAGGATTCTAAAGATATATATATATATATATATATATATATATATATATATATATATATATATTAACTAAGATGTTAGAGTTAACTGTTAGATTAGAGAATTAGAATGAGAATTAGAATTTTAAGGCAAATATTAGGCATTTATTACATTTATTCATTGTTCGAATGCAACTACAGTATAGCCAGGAGATCAACTTTGGTCTCCTGTGGCAGCGAAAGAGTTAACTATATGATATATTTTATATGCGGCCCCAAGACAATTTCTGTTCACTCAATGCGGCCCCAGCAAGCCAAAACGTTGGACACCCCTGGACTCTAAACCTTTTTCTTGTCCCCTAGGTAAACCCATGTATCTCTTAGCCCTTAGTATGCCATCAAACAAAGGGATAGGCTTAAGGTTCCCTGTTTTCCAACTACAAATAATCCAGCAATTATTTAATCTCCTTTGCATTTGCACTCCCTGGAAATACTTCTCCATAGAATTTGAAGTAGATCAGGTTTCTCTTACACACACCCTTTGCCATAACATCACATATACACTTTCTTATGTTTTGGGCTCTTGCCTTGGGCTGTTCTAAGAGATAAGAGTAATTAGTTCATTGTAATATCTGGATAAGGTCCTTCAGCTTTATAAATGCTGTTCCCAGATATCTCTACATGAGAGAATGCTTTTGATTTTTACTTATTTGACTAAAAAACATCCCTAGCGCTCCTGTCTCTGATAATTTCTTTCTGATGGCATTTTGGTGGTCAAAATATGTGTTTCTTTTCATTCACTTAAATCCATCAGTGGAATGAGACCTTTGTGTCATCCTCCTTCAATTTACTTCACTCACATCAAAATTATTATGTACAACTTCCTTTTTTGTGTCCAAATTGCCTGGTTCATGCACTGGCCTCTCTTTTTCTGCTGTGTGTCATATACTTGACAGGTTTGGAAAATGTTTGATCTCAAAAGGGTTCTTGCAGAAATATACCCCTTTCTGAGCAGTGCTAATCATGACTCTGCTGCTACCATTTCTGGACTTTATAAGGCTGAAATGTAGTTGAATCCGATGCATCAGCATCCCTCCTGTATATTTCCTTTCCAATGAAAATAACCTCAACACCAATGTGGTATATCTATATCAAGAAGTGTTTACACAATATTTTCTAAACTTTAAACATCTGTCTAAAAATGACTGATAACAGAAATAATCTCAAATTCATGCAGTGACCCTCCAGGTGAATATAACACCCGGGAGTTGTTGCAATGAAAAAAAATGCATCTGTGAATTGAATGATGGAAGAACTTAAGGGAGAAGCCATGTTGCCTAAAATGACACCTGGAACAGCATAACTTGCTGCAAACAAAAATAAAAATAAAGTTCAGGTTCTTAGAAACTAAAAAGCCCTATTTATAGTACTAGCAGTAGTAGGCTCATAGGTGTGTACAAGGCTAATGGCTCTGGGGCCTTTAAAGCCTAGCCCATAGGATTACCCTGGCATTATGTCACCCGACCTTAGTTCTCAGTACCTCTGTCAAGTAGAGCCACCGGAGTGATCCCAGGGTGAATTTTTTATTTCCCATCCACTCATCAAGATTTCTCTTCAAGAGGGCCAGTGAGGTGCTCTGTTTGACATGTATGGGAAGTCTATTCCATAGCAGTGGCAGTCTCTGGGTTATGAACCTGTCCCTCCAGCATGTTCTATTGATTGTGGTAATGAGGTTGAGGTCTCTGGAGTGTGTGGTGCGCAGGTATTGGGATTTCTTTAAATGTAGCATTTCTAACAAAGCTGGATCAGACATGGCTTTGTAAGTCAAGCAGAGATCGCCTCTAAGTAGGCAATATGAGACAGAGAATAGTTGGAGTTTTTTGCGTCTGTCCATATAGGACAAGTGTTTAAGACCCATGATCCTCTTTGTGAGGTACTTTTGTGGCCTCTCCAGTTGTTGCAGGTGTCTAGTGAGGTACATGCCAAATGGGGCATTGTACTCGATGATTGGCCTAATGAGGGAAGAATAGAGGGAGACAATGACCTCTTTCTTTCTGGATGCAAAACCCTTAGTAATGAGATGTGCCACATAGAAGGACTTTCTGACAACAGTGGCAATGTGGTGGTCAAAAAAGAGGTTGCTGTCAACCTGTGTTCTCAGGTCTGTTATAACAATGGATTACCATTGATGTGGTAATTCACGGGAACCGGGTTTTTCCCAAATGGAATGATGACACATTTTTTTTTGGCATTGAGCTTAAGGCCATGGTTCTGACACCAGTCGTTGGTTTCAGTGAGGCCTTTCTGTAGGGTGTCAACATCACTTGGGGAGTTAATAATAGCTCCCAACTTGCAATTGTCTGTCAACTTTGTCAGACAGAGTCCCTTCATGTTGGCCTGGACTTCAGAGAAGTAGATACCAAACAGGAAAGGACACAGGACCGAACCCTGTGGGACTCCACTCATGACTGATAAGCTGTCTGACTTGGAGTCAGCTACTTTCACACTGTGAGTTCTATCTGTAAGCAGTTTGCAACTTGCCTAGTGATATAGGGGTTGATGCCTAGCTTAATGAATTTTTCTATGACTCCTGCATGGAGAATGGTATCAAAGGCCTTGGCCAGATCAAGGCAGGCTGTATGAACCACCTTGCTTTCATCCACGTCTCTGGTGACTGACTCAAAGAAATCGACCAGGTTGAGCAGGCAAGATGTACCATTCACAAGACCAAACTGTGTGGGATCCAGAGTCTGGAGATTCCCTATATCCTTGTTTATTAGGTCCATGATGATGCGTTACATAGTTTTGCATATTAGACTCATCAGGCTAATGGGGCGATAATTCCCAGGGTCTGTATTCACTCCTCCTTTGTTAGAGGGATGACTGCAGCAGTGCACCATTCGGTAGGGAAAAAGCCTGAGGTGAAGCTGTGATTGAACAGGGCACACAGGTCAGGTGCCATTTCACTATGTAGTTCATTTAGAACACAGCCAGGGATATTGTTAGGTCCCATAGAAGCTGTATTCTTAGCCTTGGACAGTGCTGTTTTAACCTGTGCAGCAGTAATACTGGGTGCCTGGCAATCTACTGGTATTGTGATTGGTCCATTGGGGGGAGTGAGGTAAAGCTGGCACTGAACCTGTCGGCCAGTATATTGGCAATATCTCTTGGCTCGGTATAGGAGGTACCATTGTGCAGTAGCTCAGAGCAAATCTGGGTATTGCCATGGAGATTGCTTACATAACTATAAAAGGCCTTGTGGTTGTCTTTACTATTTGCTGCAATTCTGTTTTCATAGCTAGCTTTAAAGGATTTGATGAGGGATCTCAACTGTTTGTTAAGGCTGATAAGGGAGTTTTTCCAGTCTTGGGACTTCACCTTATTTTGCTTCAGTTTCCTCCTTCTGTTGTAGAGTTTGTGTATAACGGGACCACAAGATTGGCTTCCTTTTTTTGGAGGAGACTGTCTTGGTTCTATTGGGTATGGTGAGATCCATGCATTTGTGTATGTATTTGTACAGTGCATTGGTGTATGATTTGGTGGTCATGCAACTATTCTCCAATTGCATGGGTGCCATGAAGTTAGCCATTTCTGTTTTAGGAGCTCAAAGTTAGCTGTGGAGAAGTTTTTTATTGTGGTTAACTTTGCTGGGGGAGGGATATGGATTTCCAAGGTGATTAGTTTGTGGTCAGATCTAACCAGGGAGGAGTTGACTACTGGTGTAAAGCAACGTTCGCCCATGTTAATAATGACCAGGTTCAGGATGTTGCTACCTCTAGTGGAGGTAAGAATGAGCTGGTCCACAGTATTGGAATTAATGAATTCCAGGAAACGTTGGGCAAGAGTATTGGTACATGAGTAGTTTTCCCAGTTAATGGAGGGATAGTTGAAGTCACCCAGAATGAGAGTGTTAGGTTGGACCCTAATATTCTCCAGGGTGCTTAGGAATGTGTTTGAGTCTTGGGACATGGTTGGGGACCTATAGCAGGCTATGACCCGAATCGCTGTCTTACCCAATATTAGCTGCACCTGAAGTATCTCTGATGCGTTATGTTGGGCTACCAGTCTGGAGGTGTGTTCATCCTATATGAATATGGAAACACCACTGCCTTTTGAGCTTTGGTACAAGTTCTGGGGTCGAAAGGTATGGAATGAGTTGTAGCCTGGTAGCGCAGGGGTGCTTTCTGCTGCCTTGAACCAGTCTCTGTTACAGCACAAATGTCGATGTTCTCCATTCTACGGAGTGCTTCAAGTGAGTGAATTTTGAGGTTTAGACTTCTAGCATCGAGCAGCATGACTCTCAGATTGCATTTGTTTGTAGCTGTTACAATGGTAATTTGGTCTGTGGAGCATACCCTAAAAAAGGCACTATAGGGGTGGCAAGAGCCTTGGCCAGTATCCAGAAGCCCAGGTGTGACAAATGCAGGCCATCTCTGGAAAAGCATCAAGGTCTATCAATCATGTCATACCAGGCAAATACTGGATCCCCTTAGAATGACACCAGAAACTTAGCCAATTGTTGAAATCAATCATTTTCTGCTTGTACTGTGGTATCATTCTGGGTGATGGTAGGATACTGTTCATGGCTAGGGTCATACTCGCCTGGGCTAAATAATCCAAGAGCTCCTTCATGTCTCCTTTCATGTAGTCCAGGGAGGTACATCTCAGGTCATTCATACCCACATGTACAATGACTGAGTCATATTTGTACCTCTTGTTGAGGGACCTGAGTGCGTGCATTATGTGGTGGATCCTGGCACCTGACAGGCAACTGACTGTTACTTTCGCCTTATTCAACCTAGTGAGTGTACATCAGTGTGCCTCACTATCGACTCACCTATAACTAGTGTGTTGAGCATGCTGTTTTGCCTTAGGAGCTTTGATTGAGTAGCACACCATTTTGGAGAGTTATGTGTCTTGTGATTAGTGTTGTGTTGTGGTGGTCAAGTTTCTGCCTTGCATGTCTCTGCTGTTTGGGTAGATTTTTATTTAGAGCCACCATGAAGGTAGGTGTGTGGTTTGTATTTTTATGTGAAGGCGGTGCTGATGTGTGTTCTGGAGGGCTATGTGTTCCATGTGGTGTGGTGCAAGTGTTGACCTTCTCCTCCTGACCTGCTATTCTTGGTTGGAGAGTGCGTGGCTTCCAGTTTGGATATATAAGTACATCTCTCACAAGTCTGAGTTTTGGGAGGTAAGAGGAGAGGGTTGTCAATGTACATGAGGCAGTTGCTACATTGCCTCAGAATACCCAAGTTCACCAGGTTAATAGGAGAAAGCACAGGGAACTGACCTTTAGACATGCTTTGAGGGGTGTGCATTAATAATAAATACTGGACCTGTTTCCTTGTATAACATTTAGTGCTGGTAGCACTTGTGTGTACTACAATAATTGCTTCAACAAGTCTGATAAAGTGCTAAACTAATAAACGTGCAAGAGAGGAGAAAACTAGCAGATCTAAGGAAAAATTAAAGAGCAGACATTGGCACTGCTCAGAAACTTAAAAACAGTCCAGGATACAGCAAGTCTGTATCTGGACTAGACTAGTTACTGGAAAGGCGGGAGACAAGCTCAAATGTGGGCCTTTAAATCAGAAAGTTGAAAGAGATGGAAAAACTGCCCAAACAGCCAATAAACTACAATTTCTGGGCCAGAAACCACTCCTCTTGTACTAGATAGGCTACCTAGTGCTTACCAATCCCACTGATAAGCTAGAAGGCTTCCTTCCAACACAGAAAGTGGTGATTCATCACTGGGCAGTAGGCAGAGGATTGTCTGAAGTTGGATGCCTGGAAGGGTAATTACAGGAAAAGAGTGTTATCTAATGCAACATAAATTAACTGCATTTCATTTTATTTATTTATTTACTTATTTATTTATGTCTACATCTGAGGATTCCAAATCTCAGTTTGTACTTAGAAAACATTGCCACTTTTTTCATGCATTTGTTTGGGACTATGAATGCTTGGGGGAGGGGTATATTTTTACTTGTCAATGGAACAAATTTGCTTTCATTTTTATTTTTTGGCTTTGAGGGTGGTAGCTATGCAGAAAGTGAAGTATTTTTCTTATTCATGTAGTAGTCCTTTTCCAAATCCACCTTAGGACAAAAAACACATAAAATTATACCATTGGAAGCAGTTTATTGACCAAACTCCACACATAGGTTCATAGGTTCATAGGATGTTACTATTGACCAGAGGGTCTTTACAAGCCTAGCTGTTAAATCCCAATATAATACTAGATGAGAAATATTGCCTGTGCCCAAAGTTTTTCTAGCAAGGACTACCAATGTCCAGAAAAGAAGTCAGGGCAATCCCTGCACAAATTTACATACAAATGAAAAAAAGTACACATTGAAACATGATTTAAATTGATAAAATAATAAATAAACATTTAACATGCAGGCAGCACAGATCACTCACCTACAAATGAACACAACCAATATTACACCCTTCAGCTCACTTTTAAACACACCAAATCGTGAGACTGTGTACCTCTGAGAAATAAAGGGGAAAGGGAAATAGAAGAGACTTTTCAGCCTAAAAAACTCTCTTACTCTGCTCACCAGCTTTAATATAGGGAGTTCCCCTTTTTTCCCCTGACAGGTGCTTTACCAGCTCTTGTGTAGTTAACACCAACTGAACATTAAACAAATCCAATCCTACATCAGGTGTACACCATCTTTCCTATACAACACTGGATCCCTATGATCAAAATTTCAATGACTGACTACAAACAAACCTAAGTCCTCTAATGCCCTCATCACCCTGTGTTTAACAAATCACCTAACCTTTTCCAACCCTCCAAACTTATCAGCGTGCATTTGAACCATCTGGGTACAATCTTAGAACACACTAATAATGGGAGAACAAGATGGCGGCCGTCCTGTAAGCAGTGTAACTCTATAGCTCTGCTACTTTCAAAAATATAACAGCCAAATTCAATGGGAGAGAGGTTATTTTAGCATTCAATAACCTTACAGAAGTATTAAAGTTCCCACCTGTTTCAAATACCTGTGTCCAGTTTGGCCTGCTGCGGTGCTTTTCTGAAGGATTGAACCTGATTTTTTTTTTCTCTTCTGCTCCTTGCCTCATTGCTGCCTGCAGTGCATATGGCCCAGATCCCTAAGGCCTATTCTCATCTGAAAATAAAAGAGACAAAGAGGAAATATAGATATGCCTCAGGAACTGGACTCCATGGAAACTCAAATTTAAAGCAAAATGTTCTGCCATAGCATCTCCAGAGAAGGATGCAACTTCTAAAAGAGCTAGAACTGCTAAGCAACAAGATAACCCAAAACCACCAGCAAAAGTGAAAACTGATCCCACTAACATGGAAGAATTGAAGCTAGCTCTGCAACCTATTCAAACAGCAATCCAAAGCTTCTCACTCCAGCTTAAAATGTTTAGTGAATCCATAGACAGAATCCTAACAAGAATTGATAAAACAGAAGCTAAGGTGTTTGACAATGAGTTAAAAATTGATCAATTACAAAAAGAACAGAAAAATAATGCATCTAATATTTCCGACATCCAGCAGAAATTATTGGACCTTGAAGCCAGATCCGGGTGTAATAACATCATTTTAAGAGGTATCCCGGAACATATAGATCAACATGCACTACTGGAGAACTTATCTACAATATTTGCAACATTTCTGGACAAAGCACCTTTCTCAGATCAAATCATAATCGAACATGCTCACAGAGCTCTAAGATCATCTTTTGACAAATTCAAGCCAAGACCTGTTTATGTGAAAATACTCAACTATCAACATGTAAACCAATTACTAATTGCAGCTAGAAACAAAAAATTCATAGAGTGGAATGGCTCCAAAATATCTCTCTCATCTGATCTCCCTGCTCCGATTAAAATGGAGAGACAAAAACTAGCCCCATTCTGTGATTACTTAATTAAGAGACAAATCAGATTTCAGATGAGATACCCTAATACGCTTATTTTCTTTCATCAGGGATCCACAACAGCAAGGAAGCATCTGCAATTTTTTTTCAAACTTTCAAAGAATGTCCGGATTCAGCAGTGCAAAACAAGTAACTATTTTGCAGCATTTGGCTTTACAAGATCGCTAAATAATAAAAGTGTGTTCTGCATTGCTTCCAACTCACCTTAAAGTTATACAGATTCAGTAGTTTCTCAGCGGCTTATTAGGTCTATACATAGCCATGCTCCCTCATGGCACCCTTTGGAATGTGCACATAATCACATCTGTCCACCATGTTGCTTTTCTCTCTTAGGAACTCTCACCCTCATATTTCCCAGCAGCAAAGGGATCTCTTAAAGTGGTAAGTCGCCCCTGCCTCTCAATGGTGAACTGCTGACTCTCTCCTGTTCGCATACCTAAACGCCTCAACGTTTAGGTTCTCGAAGCTACACTGAAGAAACCAGAGGAGTCTTCTATCTAAATTGGCCAACGGACGGATTTTGTCTGCTTAACCTCGAGGTCTAGTAGGTTTCTTCACTTACAGGTATCAATTGTCGAGCGCTTTTCAAAATACTGTAAATAGGAAGTGACTGCCCTATTTAACCTCAGGAACTTCGTGCAACAAAGCGCTGACGTAGCCTGCATTTAGCTTTGTATTTCTCTACTTGATTTAATAACAAATTTATGCTGACATGTTGCAGTATGAGATCTACATTTATATCTTATTTTTAACCTACATTGTCTTCTTCTAAGTTACTGAGGGTATGGATGACAGTTGTTTCTACAGCAATATGCTGTGTAATTTGGTTAGGTCTGAATGGTAAGAGCACAGAGTACTGTTTTCCCATGGCAACAAAAGCGAATGAATGTATGGCTGGAAGAGTGATTTATTGCTAACTGATATTCTATTGATCTCTTTAGCTTAGTCAGTGTTATATTGATCCTGCCAAGCTTGTTATGATAAATGTTTCATCACATGTAAAAATCTTTTTACAATTCTGGTTATTTTTCAATCCTCAGCGAAGGGTTTAAAGCGCTTACTCTGTTCTTCATGGGAGTGTGTATATCATAATGAAATTTTACTCTTGCAATACGTTTAAACTGGTTCATCTCAACATATTTACTAACCTAGTTTGTCCCTTCTTTGTGATTTACTTATCTATACACAGTCATTATAGGGGCTATTTTAACATGCTTTTGGGTCTGCTCTGAAGGGTTACCTATAGCAGAACATCTTATACCTGTGGTATGAAATATGCTTTTCATGTCTGTTGGCTTAAACAAAGTTTTTTGTTATTTTAATTAAAACATAACCTATAGACTGGTTGACGGTGACAGTTTTTAGATGGCAACTCATGCTGTACATGTTTGTAAGCCATCTACTTGCTCCTCCAGCTTTCCGCAGCTGAGGACTACCTCGATGATTCACCTGTCTTCAAGTGATCAGCTGTGTTATTTAGTGGGATCGAGCTGATAGACTGGTGCCCTGCCCTGTCCTGGAGTGCGCTTACACTCGCTTCTATACCGGGGGAGAATTTGGGGTTTTTAATCCATTTATGGTAGACCCTTGGGAGGAGGCCCACCGGAATTTCAGGAAATCACTCAGCCTTGGTCAGGGTGACCTCCCAGTTGAGGACCGGTTTTGGGAGACTCCTATTGTGGGTTAGCAATGCTGACTGACATTCTTCTTAGACTACCTCAAGTGAACGATATATTTACATCCCCTAATATAGGTATGATGTTGTACCCATTTGAATGTATGAGGCTCACATTTTGAATGTCGTATCACAAATTTGTCATGAGCCCACCTCTATGTATTGCATTATGATATATCTATACTACTTTTTTGTATCGAACCAAGCTCTGTATCCAAGTATTTACATATTTACTTACTCTCCTTCTTATTTTGTGGAATGGATGGCTATGTGCACATTGGAGTCTGAGAGCACTTCTCTCAAATTACTCAGAGAGCTAATGTTAATCCCTTTATGGCCCCCAGCCCTGATAGAAGGCTATTTTGGAATAGTGTTACCCCCCCCCCCACAGCTCCCATGCACCTTGGGGGCCCTTGCGTTTGAAATTTCCTTACTCTAATTACACTCCAAGTCCTTTTAAGAGAGGTTTAGTAAAGAGCCTTATCCCTTATATTGACTGGTGGAAAAAGTTTATACTAAAATGATGTTTTGTAAATATCAATACTAATACACATCATTTCGGGAATAAACACTGATTTAAGAATTTAAACTTGAGAGTGTGTTATAAAGCATTTAGGACATTTAGAAATCCTTATTGCTCATTATTTTATGTAACTTAAAGAGTAAAGTTAGGAGCTGAGAAAGAATAAGAGTTGCTGTTCAAAGCATGTTGAGTGCACTGTCACATATCTGAGCTTCAATTTTTACTGCTCCTGTTTGAAATCATAATTTTGGTATTAGAGCTTCAATATAATATCTTATTGTTCACTGTCTACTATTAACTTGCTTAATGGTTGTTGTTGCTGAAGCACTAGCAGGACACTGATGTTTAATACTATTGTTAAAACAATGTTGTCTATACATCCACTCAGATTGCAGGAGGAATCAATAGTGTTGATGTTATACTTTATTGGTTTGTGATTATTGCTTTGATCTATTACTTGTATTATGTCACAAAGGTACTTACTACATTTAGGGAATTTAGACAGCTCCCCCCTAGTTATTTTTTTTCCTCCCTCTGTATTGCGCTCCTTAGTTTAAAATAGATAAAAATACATATAAGTTTTTGTGTTGTTCCCTCTTAATCACCCTTTATTTTAAAATGATGCTACTAGTGCTGTTTAATCTTATGCTTTTATAATTACTATAGTGGAGTTTTGAGTATTTCTAAGAACTGCTTAGGATAGTTATGCATTTTAGTTTCTTGTGTTTTAGGAACCGTTTTCTGGGACTAAACTGTCTCCTCCTTTTTGTGAGACCAATGAGTTGCTATAAATGGTATTTGATTCTCATCTCACTTTCTCTGTTTGCAGAACCTTCCGGGCTTTGGGAGATGTGAGTAGGCACAGGTATCAAGCAGGAAGGAATTTTTATACTTGCCCAACTTCTTATATCTCATCCCTTTAGGAAACAACAGTTAACGTTAAATTCTCCATACTTTAGATCTCCTTTAAGCTATCTATTATAATTAACACATGTGGGACATAGAATCGTGGAATATCAAAGGGTTACAAACACCTAATAAAAAGAAACTTTTTATGCACCTGACCCTCAAATCTACATCTAATATTGTTTTTATACAGGAGATGCATCTCCTTAATCACCAATGGGATCACGATAGAGCCAGGCCTTGGGTTAAGAGGATCATAGCTTCTGGGGCTGCATCTAATAGGGTAGGGGTGGCGATAATAATCAAAAATAGTTTCTTGTTTGATATAGTGGGAACTGATTCAGATAACGAAGGTAGATGGTGCTATTTCATTACTAACTGCCCCTGCCTTGACAAACCCATTTTAATAGTTAATATATATGCCCCATGCTCAGCTCAACAGAATTTTATTATGCAGATTTACAACCTACTTGCTTTATTTCCCAACCATTATTATATCATAGGGGGTGATTGGAATTCCGTACAGAATCCTAAAAATGATAGAACAAATGCTAAGGCCAAATTTAATTTATATGCAACCACGTCCATATCAGAACTAAAGGAGGATTTTAACTTATTTGATCCTTATATCTTTTTAAATGCTTCCCTTAAAAGTAATAAATTTATCTTCTTCTCTAATTGCACCAAAAACTGGTCTAGGCTGGACTTTTTTCCTCAACATTTCATAATCTAGACATATCTTTCGCCATTTGCCCTAGAAGCCTTTCCGATCATTCCAAAATCTCTCTTTCTATTCATTGGCAGAACAAAAGTTCTGCAATGAGTAAAGCTATCTGGTGGTGAGTAAACTCTAACCTTCTTGTGAAAGAGGAAATTATTTCTCAAGTTGAAGCTTACCTAGACCAATTCCTAAAATCCAGTGGCTCCTTTCAGACTCCCTTGGACTATGAGTGGGCTGCATTTAAGGTTATGACAAGAGGTTTCCTTATTAACAAAGCCTCTTATTATAAGAAGCTTCTTAACAAAAAGGAATTTGATTTAACCTCTAAACTACATAAGATAGAAACTGAAATTCAGGAGAAACACTCCCCAGATGATACAATGATACAATTACAAAGAGAACTCTTATCGTTACAAGCTGACAACCTTAAATTCTTTGAGATCAAATCGCTGGCCAATTACGCAGATCTAGTTCAATTTCCTTCTAAATTCTTGGCCAGAGTAGTTAATCTGAATAGAACATCCACTTTTATTTCAGAAATCCATTATTAAGGGAAGGATTATCGAAAGACGGATGAGATTATTAAAGTATTTGAATCAATTTACACCCAAATATTTGGACCTACGGGTAACTCCCTAAATAAAGAAGATCTACGATTTTTCTTTAATAATCTAACTTTCCCTAAACTAACTGAGAAAAAAAAAACAATTTCTAGATACAGAAATCTCAATTCAAGAAATCACCATGGCTATCAACAGTCTAAAACCAAACAAATTTCCTGGCCCAGACGGTTTTACAGCCAAATTTTATAAAACATTTATTGTTAAAATCTCTAAGGCCTTGCTTTTGCTGTTTAACCATATCACTTTGCATGGATTCAAGGATATACATTTGAATGCTTCTAGAACTATCTTTATTTCAAAACATAACACTGATCCCAAAAACCCTTCGAATTATAGGCCCATCTCTATAGTCAATATCGATATGAAGATTTTGGCCACAGTCCTGGCCAATAGACTGAAAGCTGTCATCCCTTTTATTGTGTCAAAGGAACAATCTGGTTTTATTCCTGGTAGACAAACTAATGATCACACTCTATCCTTAGAAGCTATGTTCTTTCTCTCTTCTATTAAGAAATCCCCTATGTATGCTTTTGCTGTTGACGCTTCCAAGGCCTTTGATGGTATCAGCACAGAATTTCTATTTGATTCTCTCCCTTTCTTTAACTTTCCAAATTCATATATTAGTAAGATCAAAACCCTATACTCTAATGCTTATACTATTCTACAAATTAGTAAACAGATTTCTAATAGAATTAAAATGATTAACGGTGTTAGACAAGGATGCCCTTTATCACCATTACTATTTAACATTTACATGGAACCATTATTCATCCTTATCAGACAGAAAACATTTCATCATCCACCTTCTATTTTCAACTTGAATATCTTTTTCTCGGCCTACGCCGACAATCTAAATATTTACTTTACTCTTCCATGTTCTGATCCGATTAAGATCATTTCTTCTATTAACACCTTTTCTAACCTCGCTAATTACAAAATTAATAAAGATAAATCATTAATAATCTTTCCAATAAATATTCATTCTGCATTACCTGATGTATTCAACAACACAGGTATTAACACTAAATAACAACTCCTTTATTTAGGCATTTCCTTTTCTCAAGGAAACTCTAATCACTATCAAGATAATACAGTTAAATGCTGGTCTAGTATTCAAAGTGATATTAGTAGCTGGGCTAAGCTTAAGCTCCCTTTTTTGGCAAGAACTGCAATCATTAAAATGAACATTCTTCCGAGATTTCTATATTTATTTAATGCAACTACTAGCATCCTACACAATAACTTCTTTAAAAATATTACATCTCTCCTCTCAAAATTTATATGGGCCCCTAAATCTGTCAGGATTAGCTATTTGAAACTTACCTTTCCTAAGGAACAAGGAGGCCTAGGCCTACCTGACTTTAAAACATACTATGAGATAATAAATGGAAGTAGAATCTTAAATATCACCTCCTATCATAAAGATCATCCGTCTTGGGCCCTTTATAACAACTACATTAAGACTCTGAACTCCCCTTTTTGAACAAAGAGAGTTTAGGCACTCTTAAGTTAATAAAAGGTATCTCATTTAGTATAAGGTCTCTTCAGAACCTTTTTAATTCTTTGAATCTGATTCATTCTTTTAACACTCTACAACTACTTCATCTCAACCCTAATCTTAGATTGAACGATCACATGCTAAATCTGAAACAATACCCCCTTTACAAGAACACCTTTATTTCAGATCTTCTTCCTTTCAAACATCAGTCACTTACTAATATGAGATCTAACCTTAATTTACCTAAAAAGTATGCGATTATATTAAGACAAATCAGAGAACTTGTACGTGTCTTTTTGGATAATCCCAAGGTCTCTGATAAGGATATATCAACCTGTAAAAACATTGTGGAACCTGTTTCTTTTGAAGAAAAAAATGATCTCAAATACCTACAAAGCTATTATGACTTTTAAATCTCATAATGAACTCATTTTTTCTAATTATTGGCTTAAAATCAATCCCTCTATTAGCCACAATCAGATCTCTAAGGCCATAAAGATTAATTCTAAACATGTACCCTTAAAAAAACTAGCTTTTACACAGCTCATGATAATGAATAATGCATACTTCACCCCTGTTGTGCTCAATAAGATTTTCCCCGATTATTCCTCTAAATGTCAATTTTGCTCCAACCAAACTGATGATATCCTACACATTTTCTGGAGCTGTAAATGTTCATACAAGCTATGGTGTGCTTTGAGAGTCCTACTCAAAAAAATTGGTTACGAAAAGTCTACCCTTTCGTGGGAATTTGCCATTCTCCACATTCCACCTTCTGGTCTCTCCAAGTGGAAATATAAGGTCCTAATCCCTATTTTTATGTTAATCAAATACTACATTTCTTTGAAATGGAAAAACAGGCACTCTTGATCTTGGGGAGGCTTTAAATCTTTTGCTATTAAACACCTAAAAGCTCAGAAATACCTGTTCCACAATATCAATCATAAACCAATTATTAAAGAAGTCTGGAGAATCTTATTTGATCACATATTAACATGATTGTATGCTACTTTATATATTAATACCTTCTAACTTGCTTTACCTATTTTACTTTGAGTTGGGCATTGTATAACTGTATATAGTTATTACTGTATACATGTTATTTCTGTTTTGTTTCATTGTCTCAATGTCTTTTCTTTCTACTTGTGTTTTTTTATTATGTGTATTGTTAAAAATGTTTAATAAAGAGAATTTTAAAAAAAAAGAACACACTAATAACATTCTGGAGTAGAACTGTCTTAATTTAAATAAGTCATGAACAATCCATGCCAACAGCTTCCTTTTGGGGACCCAACTTAAATTGATGGTCCCAAGATGAATAAGCAAAATACTATGAACCTGCACTGCTGCTCGTATCCTTTGAAACTTACCAAACAATTGTCACTAATCTAAACCTCTAAAGCTATGTCACACCATGACCTACTGAGTCCTCAACAAATGTGCTTCCTTCAGGCTTTATGTGTAATCTCCTCTCTGTTGAAAAACACAAGGGAATGACCAAGAATAACAGCATTTACACCTGAAAAACAAAACAAAATGAATCAACTAACAGTACCGTCATATTATGTACTCTTAAAAGGCATTAGATGACCAATGGCCTACCCTTTTAATAACCTCTAGTGATTTCCCTTCCTCTGCCAAATCAGACTTTCTCTCAATCAGTAATGAATGGGCAAAAATTTACTCCATGCAAAACTCTGACAATCTATTGCCTGACGTACCATCCTAACAAAATTGGGACATCATGACAGCATGCTGATTGGAAAGGAAAGCAATGTAATTGGCATGACTACCATAAACTTTCTATAACTGCCTAATCCAGGGTACACAGCAAAACAATCTCATCCCATCTTTAGGCAAAACCACCTGCCTCTCTCACCCAGTTTGATCAGTCTTCAATCATAAAGTTAAATAATCACTTCAGATTCTGTAACACATACATCTTTTCACAGAAGTGAAACCAGTAATTGCCCTACTTTAAAAGCCCAACATACATAATTACTGTTAAGGCTGCACAACTGGTATGCTCAAACGAACACTCTGACACCCTCAGCAAACCCTTTAATAACATTCTAAGAACATGCTTAGTCATAGAAAAATTGCCCATCTTCCTTCCTCCTCTTCATCTTTTTCCAGCCTTTCAACATGCTTGTCATCATCCACTCTTTTGCCATATAGTCCAAGCCTACCAAACTAGCAACAGTACTAATGGTTGGCAAGTGAACCCTGATTCTCATAATTGCATTCCGCAACCCTCACCTATGCACACTATATCTCATTACCAAATCTAATCACCAAGTCCTCTCTTCAAATGACAACAGACAAACAAATGATGAATAATAGGCTAATGCCTTTCAGCAACCAAAAACCTGAAAAACTGAAATGGAGAGAAGCTGTCAGCTATATGGTTGACCCTACCTGGTATATGCCATGATAAAAAAGTGAAATTAAAAATAAACTCTGCAACAGTACTTCCATAAAATCCAAAGGTGAACTGTCAGTTTTCCTAGCCAACACACACACAACTACTTTGTTATAAGAGAAAAACATTACTTTTCTGTTTCTCAGCTTTGCCTACCACACAACCACTGCAGCCCAAATGGGCACAATCTCTAAAAATGTAGCATCATTCCTCCATTCATCTGGCCATGCTTCTGGCCAGCTAGCCGCAAGCCGCTCTCCAGAATAATGGGTTCCCATACCATAAGCCATTGCAGCATCTATAAAGAAACGTAAGTCATCATGTGATACCCATTCCTTTTGCCAAAATAGCAATCCATTAAAACTATACAGAAAAAATGACAATAAACTTTCATAACTCTCACCCAGTGATGATTATTCATGCCACCCCTTAACAGATTGGCAACCAATCTATAGAATGTCTTTCCCTGTCCAATGGCTCTGTAAGAAAAGTTCAATAACCCCAATATTTCCATCACAACCTTAATCATAACCTTCTGTTTCACTTGTACCCAATCAAGCTTATCACACAAATTCACCAACTTATCTTGAGGTAAACAAAATATTTCTCATTCTACATCCAATTTTAAGCCCCAAAATTTCAAAGCTTTGCTCAGACTTTCCAACTTTTCAGCTGCTAATGGCACACCCAGCTCATCACATAGAGCTGTAAAATCCAACATGCCTTCCAGTGCTGTCATCAGCCTTTCAGTTATCAATAAAAAATCATCTAAATAATGAACTGCCCTTTCATCACCTACCCTCTGTTGCCATATCCACTTTAGGACCAAACTAAACTTCTCAAATATAGAACATAGAACAGTGCAACCAATGAGCATTATTTTATAAAAATAAAACTTACCATTAACAAACATATCCAACAATGGACAGTCATATGGACTGACTGGTAAAAGATGAAAATTCACCTCCACATTGAGTTCACAAGCCAGGGGTCCTTGAATCTAGTAATAAGCCTAACTGTATCATCCAATGATGCATACTGTACTTCTGCATCAACCCTAGCAATGTGATCATTAACAGATTCCACTTTTAGGAGTGATAAGTGGTGAAACAGTCAAAATTAACCCGGCTTCTTTTTGAGCACCAGATTCAAAGGGGCAACTAGATAATTTTTAAAAGGCAGTTTTTCAAATGTGCCTGAAACACTTCCTGCCAAAAACTGTTTAGCTAACAATTCCCACACAATCTCTTCCTTGCCTTAAGTAGATCACATTTCTTTCCAAATTTTATGTCTCCCCAACCATGTATTTAATCAAAAAAAACTTCCCTAAACCTGTGTATGACCTCCCCTGCTAAGTCCTGGTTGGTAAAATCTTTCAGCAACACTGACAATGCTGATACCTTAATACACTGACATTTTTGCTATTCCTCAAAAAGGAACAGCACTGCTTTATTCTTGAAAATTGACTCTCCCTCACAAATTGGGCTGACTCACCAAATCATGGTACATTTCCACTGACTGACCTGCCCTTCCCTCCTTATGAAACATGTTTAAGAAGCATCTGTTTCATCGCAGGTGGAACAGAAATGTGCAAAATGGCCAAGTATATATTCTGAAATTAAAGGTGCAACACATCTCTGTCCTATCACTTGTCTCCTTTCCATATCTCACTTGACTCTCAGCACTAGCTAACATGTTTAACAACCAGATATATGTGGGACTGACTTATTAGTGGCTTTCCTGACCTGGAAATGTGGATCATACTGCAACCATATCTTACCTGCATGCAACCATTAGAGTAGTAAAAAAATAATCCAATGACAGCAGAGCCCGTGAAGTATTCTTCTTTAATATTACTCTCTGCACCCCATTGGAATTTATCAGTAAAACATATCCACATAATTCCTTTACAAATCTATTCTTTAACCATCAAGGCTGTATGTGGAATAATAAAATTCCCAGACTCAGCCACCAAGAAGAATTGAGTAGCCAGCCACTCACCTGAGTGGTAACCTAACGCACTTTCACTTCCTTCCAGCAATTGAAACTCCTAACACATAGCCTCATCATTCACTGGCTCCAAGATGGTGCACCCTGTCAGACTTTAATACCCCCACTTTCTTCAAATGAAAAAAGACTGTTCAGTCTAATACAATCCAGCGCCTCCATGCTGCTTATCAATTCACCTACCTTCTGTTCCCCTCAACATTTTCCAGTAACTCAGGTTGTACAATGCCCAAATTATCTGTGGTCATTTGAAGGTCCCAAGACATTCTTCCATGGCACACTGCCCCTCTGTCTGTCTGGACCATTTCCTTCCAGCATCGGTCATCTGTTGATCCACTACTTCCACTTCCTATTACCTCTTGTCTGATACTCTGTTGCATTGGATGAGGTTACTTCTAATCGTCTTTTCGCCTCCGTAAACAATTCTTCCACCAGGTACATCATTCCTTCAGTGAAGACACCTCCATCTGTAAAATTCAACACACAATGAATTACTGAAAGAAACATCAATACAACCCCCACATTACACCCCTGCTTTACCCCTTCACTTTTTTATATCTGATATACTCCAGATGCATCTTTTGTACCTCTTTCTTCTCCAAAAGCTGCAAAAAAAAACCCTTTCAGAATGCCCTATGTATTGTATTATTTATATAACCTGTGTGTCAGTTGTCCATGCCTTCACATGTCATCCTACATACATTTTAAGAATGCTGAAAACCAGGAACTAATTACCCACTGCCAGCCATACAGTTAAAGCTCACTCACATGCTATCTCAACTTTGAGTATTTATATGTAACTACTTACTTTTTTAACTCTGCCCCTATCAACAATATGGTTCACAATTATTTTCTCAGGCTTCTAAGTCTTATTTTTGTGTTTATTATTAATATTAACAACATTGTATTTATATATTTGTTTTCTTAACCCTGTTAACCAACCAAAGCAAACCATACCCTTAAAATAAAAAGGGCAATACAACCACCAACTTTAAAGAGTAGCTCTTAATACTCCTCTAACTTTGCCTGTTACTGCATTCAGAGCACAACTGACCGGTGGCTTTAAGGAGATTCAAACCTACAAGCATTGGCATCCAAGACAGCATTCAACTGCCTGAGCATAAAGCCACTACCAGCACTGCCTACTACATGGCCTGTGTCACTTTTAGCTTTCACTGCCTCCCCATTTTTCCTAAACCTTGCCACCATGCAACTCTTTTTTTCTTTCTTCATGCTATAAAGTGGAGAGTGACCAACCAAACTATTCTGAAGCATGAGATTATTTCTTCCCTTCCCTTTAATTTTTTTTTAATGTTATAAAGCCAAAGCAAATGACAGTATTATGAACAACAAGCCAGAAACTCTCAGTTAGGGAAATTTTGAACTTTTCTCTCATACTGAAGTAACTACTAGAATTTTGGGGTCCATGCTAGCCTGTCTCAGCTGAAGTATATGAAGACAAGCTCAAATGCAATATGACACCCAATGCAGAGTTTACATATTACTCACACAGTGAGATAGTTGACAAAACGACAAGAATTTGTGTCAGCATGCCCTGTCTGAAGAATATGCAGCCAGCACACAACTGCACTGCATCCCCCAGTGCTTGCAACCACAGCGATTCAAAGGAAACCACCACTCTTTTGAAGGAACAGTCTGACAATATAAGTCAAAACCTAGACATTCAATGAAACTCTGGACATTTGGGAGGTCTGCACAACAAACATCCGAACCACTCTAGTATTCATACTGCCCATTCAAATCCAGTACACCCTCAATCACTCTAGAGAAACTGTTAATGCTGTAGTGCTTATTCATTTTTTAAATTTTATTTAACTACCTCAACTTGGTACCTGCTGATTGCAGGCATGGAAGTCAAGCCACATTAGCATTGTTGTCTGCCAACTGCACTGACCTGACCTTTAGCCAAAGATCACCACCAAGGAATGAGCAACCTTGAAACCTGCCTGACTTAACCTTGTTATAAACAAAATCTTACCTCAGCCTATATTGACATTCACCAGGCTACACACTAAAGGTATAAAAATCACAGTCATAATTATACTTGTGTACCCTCATGGCACCTGTCCTAATAGTGGACCTGACTTCAAAGAAAATCTTCCCCAGCAACATGCCCAAACTCTACATTGTTAAAATAGTGAAGAAGAAAAAATATATATTCTGGAAATTCTTACTGCCCCTCCCTGAATAATTAAAAATGTTTACATTCTAAAACAGCTATCTACTAGGGAGGCTTCACTTCTGGTTGCTTGGATATGGGACACTGTTATTATCAGATTCCCACACCAAATAAACGCTGCTACTATTTTCCAGCAATATCAATCATTTTAACTCCTTCCCTCTAACCTCACTTGCTGTTTTTATCTTCCTCTGTAATTTAACCCTAACTAACCCTTTTATTTCTTGCCAAAATCTGAATCTAGAACTATCTCCTTCAATCCTCATGCACACACACACACACACACACACACACACACACACACACACACACACACACACACACACACACACACACACACACACACACACACACACAAAATGCCAGGGTGTCTTTGGACAAATCTGTCTGTGGCCAAACTACATTTAAACTTCCTCTGGTGCTGGTCAGTGGAACTAAAACCTGTGAGAGTAAAAAAATGTCTTTTTCTTTTTCTTGCCTATGAGTGTGGTGATTAATCCATAAAGTGAACTATTATATTTGTTTGAAGTGCCAGAGATGTAATAACTGACAAGGTTCTCTGCAGCAAGCATTTGTTTTGGATCTCATTTTGGGTGGGTCTTTACATCTACTGCTTTTACACCACTGACAGGTAATTGCAACAAATTTCTACTGTGAGGTGTTCTCTGTTTATGTGTGACTCAGATTTCCAACATTCAGGGCTCTCATTGAATTATTGTAGTAGTCATTTAAAATTCCCCAATGATGTTTAGTGGATTGTGCACCAACCCTTAATTAACTGATAAAAAGAGTTGTGACATTGAGAACATATTTATTTATTATTTTGGTATGGATATGAGTGTGATGTTATTATTATTTATAACACCAGATAATGGTAGTGGGTACTACAAGTTCCTCTGTAAGTGAAATATTTGTTTTAAGTCTCTGTGTGCATTGGTAGACTTTTATACCAAGTGTTAAGGCATCAATCACAAAATCAAAATAATATGATAAGTCCTATTTCATCAACTGACAACCAAAACTAAAAAGACTGTTTGAAGCTTCATCAAGGAGTAGAACTTAAACTGAAATTTAGCAATTTCATTTCAATGGAGACTTCTTCATGATCTAAATTACACCATTAAGCCAGATAGCCTCAGATCTGTCTGAGGAAATATAGTAATATAATGAAAACCAGCACCTTTTCACAGCTTAGGTATTTAGGGTTGAGAGAAATGAAGCATGACCTTCAATGAAGTCTTGTCATAATATTACTGTGCTTAATTTATTTTTAGTTGTTAAGGCATCAATTTCAGGTAGTAGCTGCAAATTTCTGCAGTGAGGTATTTTTGCCTAATATTAATGAGTGCAAATGTAGGATTTCCACCATTCATGGCTTTCATTTTATTATTGCAATAACACTTTAAACTTCTCTACGTAGCTTTAGTGGATTTCTACATATTCCTATCTCTCATAAAAAGAGCTGTATAGGGTCTTCATTTCATTTTCTTGTATTTGAGTACGGTGGCTATCCTAAAAGTTTTTCATTTGTTTGCAGCACCAGAAGGGTAGCAGATGCTGAAGTTATTCTCTGTATCACAATATTTGTTTTGGGCTTCTCTGTGCATTTGGAAGGATTTTAGGGTTTTTACACCAAATGTTCAGGTGCCTGAAAAAGGTAGTAACTGCAGACTTCTGCAGTGAGATATTGTCCTTGTATGCAATGGGAGTGGGGGGGTGGGGTCCAACATTCAGGGCTTCCATTTTGTTGTTGCAGTAGCCCTTTAAACTTCCCAATCATAAAACTCCTTTATCCATTTATTAACTCTTTAAAAGAACTAAAACAGTGATGAGGGTTTTATTTCTTTTGGGAACTGAATGTGGTGAATATCCAGAAAGCAAAATCTTTCCAAAGACATGTAGTACCTACTAACCATTTTCTCTTTAGTAAGGTGCTTGTTTTAGGTCTCTGTGTGCATTGTGGGGGATTTTGAACCAAAGCTTGAAGCACCAGAGACAGGTACCAGCTGCAGATCTCTGCAACAAGGTATGCTCTGTTGTCTCTATGTGCAGTGGCTGTTTCTCTTACTCACCCTTGATTGTGACGAACATATGATTTTAAGTAATATTCAATTTTTTTGGTGCAACTGATTATGCTACATTTAAGTTTTTATTATTCCTTACTTTATGATGTATTTATTTATCTTTTAAATGAAATTAAAGTTTATAAGCTGCCTTTGTACATGCAATTAAAAATTTAACTTCACTTTTTACTGTGAATCGTCAGCTTGACTCTCTCTACACACACACACACACACACACATATATATATATATATATATATATATATATATATATATATATATATATATGTGTGTGTGTGTCGTGTGTGAGTGTAAATTGAAGTGGTGCACATCTTAGTGTTGAATTTATACTTATTGTTTTTCTTTGTTAAAATACTACTCAAGTATGGAAGTGTTTAAAGTGTTTACTGCATTTTCATTAAATGACTTTATAAAATATTTTTAGAATGTGCAAACTTTAAAATTTGTACTAATTATATTTCCAACATGGATTGTACTAAATTAAAGAAACAAAACAAAAAAGTGACTTTAGTTGCATCTTAATGCAAAGGATGTGTTTATAGAGTGAGATGCACATGTCCTATAAGGTATGTTGGACCTGTAAGGGAATACAGTCCATATCTTACCACAAAATGTTTGGAGGGATTTATCTTGCAACCTACTCCCAGGTGGTAGTTGGACATCCCTGAATTTCACTCACATTTTAGCTCTGTCTCCCTTAATCCCATCTAAAATTGATGGCTTTTGTAGAAAATGTGGTGAATTATACTTAAGAAAATGTAAATTAATTCCCATTCCCTGCTTCTGTCAATGTCACACGTTGATAGTACTAATATTTTAAATGCATCACTGAGTGTTCTGAATTATTTCTGGATTTGTCTCTCATTCTGTTGAGATTTGTCTCTGATTTAATGAGATCTGTGTACTGCAACCTAACAGAAATTTCCTGTCCATTAGACATCATTCTGAAATTCATAGTAACTTCAATATGTTCCCTCTTACATCAGGACTTACATCAGGACTCGATGTCATTCATAAGCCCACACCTTTTTTTCTGTTGTACTACTAGTCCTTTTCTTACCTCAACCATGTTTATGGGCTTGAAATCCCAGTCCTCTTCTTTTCCCTCCTTTTATTTTTTTATACTTTTGTAACTGATCTTCTTCAAATACTTCCCATAAAGTCATGCAGTAACAATATTCCTAGATTAGGATACTGGCCAACATCCATCAATTGTAGCCCATCTAACGTATACAAGGCTAAATCCCTTTCTTCCTAAGCTGAATGCTGTAACACAATAAATTCTTGAACCTTCCTAGTTTTCCCTTTGTTAAGGTATATTTTGACTTTCTCCATGCCTTTAAAATTAGTGGCATTTTCAAAACCAGATGGAATAGGTTAGAGACCATATTATTGCAGAATCAAAGCTTTTTTTTTTTTTTTGCTTTAAATAGGAAATAGCTTTAAGTTCTTTGATATCAGACTCAAATTGTCTCCACCTATATTTAACAACAGAATGCCTGGCCTTTGAAACACTCCCTTATCTGATTAAAAACTGCTTGTCCAGACTAAGGGATTGTTTCTAAGGCCAGACATTAGAAACTCTGCCTTACCTGATTAAGAACTGCTTATCCAGTCTTCCTTTCCATGCTAGCTTCCACTTCCATGCATCTAAAACAAGCTTTCAACCTGGGTGAACTTAGTTTCTTCGCTTTTTGCCTATTAATTAAAAAAATTACCAGTAGACCACATCCTCTTAAACAATCTAATGAATAACAATTATATTAGGCATTGGTGACTCCGCTGCTCTACCCATTTATACCCCGGTTTTGCTTCTCTTTTCTCCTTATTTGTCCTCATTTTTTTGAGTCTTCACTTTTTTATGTCTTCTCCTCCCTCCCTTTCTTTACTTTTTGCAGGTGTAGTGCAGCAAAGCTGTAGATGTCCACCTATGAGCTCATTGTATAAACTCATTCAATTTCCCTTTTTTAGCTGAATCAGAACTACACCCTGTTTTAAGGAATGAGCCTAGAAACTGGCTGTATTGATGCTGCATGCTGTAAAACTCCCCTCAGGACTACTTAAACTATTATACCTACATGACCACCTACTGTGTTTAACACAAACACACATCCTGCAATCTGACATTGCATCACAGCATAATCAACATAGCAGCCCACCTCCAACTTCTCAACTGTTCCTGAGTTTGCAGAATATATGCTCTGCACCTCATAAAAGTTTTAATATTGCAAACCAGTGAGGAATGCAATCAGCCAGTAATTTCAAGTATTAGACTTTCATACATACAACATATGCTGTTCTGTTATCCTTTTATTTGAATTAGTGCAATGAAAAAAAATGTACCTAATTTTAGCCCTTTGTCTCCTCATTATGTTTGGTTTTGTCCCTGATTCTACTGTAAGAAAGCTAAGAGTTACTCTCATATCTTGTCTTCAGTGTAATTTCATGTTCTTTTCATAGCTGATCCATCTTACATGCTGTGACTGATATTGCACTTCATATATATCACAACCTTCAATGTCAGAGGCCTAAATACACATGTCCAGCCCTCCATCAGCCCATTTATGCCAGACGCCCACAGTACAGAAAAACTGCCACTGTGGCTAGAATATGAGATGAGCAGTGCTCACACTGCTGATGACACTGAAAACCCTAAAAAGGGGAGGCAACAAACCTTGATGTAATGTTTGCCTCTATTTTTCCTGGTTTCCCTAGATTCTGGCCCATCATTTCAATATCCAGTGTAAGACAAAACACTGCTAAGTATGTATATGTATATATATATATATATATCTATAGATCTATCTATATATATATTTACACATAATATTGTCAAAGGAAAAATATACTTTAAAAATGATCAATACACGGTAGGTTCAGGTTATGGCACTTTAATCTTGCAGCAAGGAGACAAAAACATGCTAATACAGAGTTTGTCTAACTAGAATCAGCAAATATCAGCATTTTTATACATTTTCTAATAAGACATTGCCTACCAAGCTGACGTAGCAGATCACAAGTTTTAACATCATCATTACATAGCAGTTGTTTTCATGCTTTTCTGCTTGTACTATCAATTTTTGTGAGAAACTTCCTAAGAAAAACAATGTGGCCTTGGCTACCACCGGTTAGATATATGCAGTGTTACCATTCAAGTTACTATGGCTAATTTGAGCACAAAGCAAGTATAGATTGCAGTTAATTTCTCCAACAGTTCTTTGTTTGTCTTTATCTCTTCCTTCTGCAGCTGTGCACGTTCTCATACCACGAACAGAGCTAATTGTTCAAAATCATAACATTATAGAATATAGCATTGTTCATTCATTGCTTCCTGACCTAGCAGATAATCACCTGTTTTTCAAGTACATTTCCAAAAGGCATAAACATGAATTTTGCTGTGCGAGCAATTACTAGGTCAGAGGACATCTTGCAAGTTTCAGAAAGCACACTGTTGTTTCAAAAGCATCTTTTAGTCTCATATAAAACTAAGCTGTATATAAAATAGAATGAAAAACGTGTTAACTCTTTTAGCTTCTAATTAGCATTAAGCACACACATTAATACATTTTTTTTTTAACATTTCCCCCCTGTTAATACTTTTTAATTCTATTTTCAAAAGCATAAACAGTTTGCTTCTTCTCCTAACCTCTTCCATTCAGGATTTGCACGTAAGAGAGTCATTCAGTTTAGACTTATGAAAGTGTTTCACTTTTCAATAACTCTTCAATTTCAGTACTTTGATACAAAGTCTCAGAAACTGACATGTCTATAAAATCTTAGATTAACTTTTTCATGCAGGGAATACCACAACAAATGTATGCTCCTAATAGGAGTAATCCCACACAAATGGCAATCAGGATGTTCATTAGGATGGAACCCCACCCCCCAAACAGATTCTGGAAAAAGTTCGTCAGAGGGTTTGGGCCTGGTTTGGTCATGGTCAACACTTGCTGGATCACCTCAAGATGGTCGTTTATCTCGTGCTGGTTGTCAGGAATATACAAACAGCATTCTTCTTTGATTAAAGCACACGTACCACCTCTTGCCGCTAGGGTGAAGTCAAGAGCCATGCGGTTCTGAAGCACCACAGTTCTCATAGCATTCAGTTCATTAGTCACTAATTCGAGAGCAGAAAAAGTTGCATTGCTCATAACTTTGAGAAGTTTAGACAGTTTTCTCAGCTCCCAAACCGATTTTGCTGTGCCATATGCAGGGGCTATGCCTGCCCACGATATAATGGTGTCACTCAAGTCCATGTGTGCCAGTTTATCTTGGTTTTTTATGGAGTTATGGTTTCTCCACCCTGCTTCGATTCATCCCACTGGATTCTCGGGTCTCTTGATTGGACTTCTAGGTTTACTGCTGAACTCTCTGATGTTTCAAATTTTCCCTGAGGCAAAGCTGCAGTGTGTCTTATGGCTGGAACCAGGTAACCCAAAAAACAACTGCCAGACCAATTCTCAGGTAGCCATTTATATGCTTTTTTCCCACAAACAAGATAACAATTCTCTACTTTAGTATTGATATAAGCTTGCCCTGCATGAAACATTTTCTTATCAATAATAGAAAGCTGCTTTAAAATAACAGGATTAAGTTGTATTTCATTAACACTCCTATGCATCTTTTCAAAATATGCATCATAGTTTGTATCACAAATAGATTTTATCTTACTGGCCTTAATATAACATTTATAAGAAACAGTCATATTGCAATTGCTCCAACCCACCTGAATAGTGTCATTTTTGTAAAAACATACAATCACTTTTTGTGTAACAGGTAGGTACAATGCTATTTTGTCTTGTGATTTCACAGGTGTAGTATCAAAAATCAAGTTTTCCCAGGTCTCATTGACCCGTAGGGGGACAGCAGTCATCAATAATCCCCCGTATGCTGTTGGTATAGCTGTGCAAATCCAGCAGTTCGAAACATTAAAAGTCTCAGCATGCACATATTTAATTGCTTCGTAAGTGTTAAAGTTTGGATGCCAGTCTATGAGTAATGCAGCACATTTGTTCAGTTCAACTCGTGTGGCTGGGAAAAGAGAAGGCCACAGCAAAAAGATCATTGTTATCAGTATAGCTATCAGAAAAATCATGCAAATTTTCTGAGGTTATTCTCCATCTCTGTTTACTCTATACTGGGTCATTTTGTTCTCGTTGTACAACAGTAACAAGGTTTTTGTCCAGTTCAAAGTTTTTAACCAATTTACAGTGTGTCAGATGAATCCAGAATGCTTGCTCCGCGATCTTGACTGCAGTGGGTGTTGACAGTAGCACCTGTTAGTCCTTCCCACTTCGGAGAACTCCAATTCTTTTTCTTCACAACCTTCACCCAGACCCACGTGCCTGGGACTATTGCTGCCTCCGATGGTCTGGTTTGTTCTTCATCTGAAACAGAATTTAACTGCAAAAGTTTGTTTTTCAAAAATCACCTCATATACTCTGCAAGTGAACTGTCAGCCTCCTGGTCTGCAGGCATGAGAGGTTTCCACTGAGGTGTATAATATGCCCTCCCAAACAGAATTTCAAAAGGAGTTAACCCTTTTACATTTGGAACAGTTCTCATACTCAACAGTGCCAGAGGTAGACAGTGCACCCAGTTCTTTTGTGTCTCACTAATCAATTTCCTGAGCTTATTTTTCAGAATTTCATTGTGCCTCTCTACTAATCCTGCAGATTGGGGGTGGTATGCACAATGGTTTTTCAGAGAAATCCCAAAATAATGGCTTAATTGTTGTATAGTTTGATTTACAAAATGTGTGCCATTGTCACTATAAATCTTTTCTGGTATGCCAAATCTAGGAATAATTTCTTTAACGAGGACTTCTGTAACAGTAGCTGCATCTGGATTTTTAGTTGGAAAAGCTTCCACCCATTTGGAAAACATATCTATAATGACAAGGCAGTACTTCTTATTTTTGCATTTGTTCAGCTCTATAAAATCTATACAGATAGTATGGAATGGATACGGTGGTGTAGGGAAACTCCCTTGCTTAGGTTTCAATGCCCCTTGTGCATGATGCTTGTTACAAACATGGCATGCTGCACAAAAATTTTTTGTGTAGTTTGTAAATCCATACGTCGTAAACACTCGATTCACTAACTGTACCATCCCCCCTGTTGAGACATGGCACTGTCCATGGCTCAACAAAGCTGCATATCTAAACAAGTTAGATGGCAAAATTGGTTTCCTCTCTTTAGAGATGTACAGTCCTTTCTCAAGAATTGCTCCTCGTTTTATCCATTTTTGTTTTTCTACATTTGTAGTAAGTGTCTGCATTGTTTTTAACATTTCTAAGTCTAAAATCACAGATGGTTGTAATTCCTCACTCAAAAGAAATACTTCTGAAGCTGAAGCTGCTTCTTTTGCAGCTGTATCAGCCCTCACATTACCTTTTGAAATCCTGTCCTGTTGCTTGGTATGAGCAACACATTTGCAAATAGCTACTTTCTGAGGCAACTGAATAGAGTCTAACAAATTTAAAATAAATTGCACATGATAAGTTGGTTTACCAGTAGATGTTATCATTCCTCTATTTTTCCACTGCTGCACAAAAACATGTGCAGTAGAAAAAGCATACTGACTGTCTGTAAAAATGTTCACTCGTTTACCCTTTGCCAAGGTACATGCCCTTGTCAAAGCAATCAATTCTGCTGCTTGTGCAGATAAGTTGTGTGGTAAAGACTTTGCTTCTAAAATCTCAGTATCAGAAACTACTGCATACACCACTAGATTCTGTCCTGTAGGACCCCTCCTACACTAGCCATCCACATAGTATGCCACCTCGGCATCATCCAAGGGAACATCCGTGAGATCTTTTCTAGGTAGTGTCTTTTGCTCAATCTCCTGCAGGCAGCAGTGTGGTTTGCCATCTGCAGTGGTTGGGAGCAAGGTTGACAGATTCAAAGTTGTGCATCGTTCAGTTGTCATATGAGATTGGCTCAACAGTATAGTCATACAGGAAAGATGTCTAGCAGGAGAAAGATATGCTACTTTTTTTTGCAGTAAAATAATCGTAACTGCATGAGGCACTCTCAATGTGAGAGGGTGGAATAACACTACTGAGGCTGAAGCCTGCACTGCCATTGCAGCTGTGACTGCTGCTTGTACACAGTGGGGCAGGGATCGTGCCACTAGGTCTAGCTGTGATGAATAGTAAGCTATGGGGCGTTGTTTGTCCCCATGCTGTTGTGTTAACACTGATGTCATATACCCCTGCTTACAATATACAGTTTGGAAAAATTGTTTATGATAGTTCAGTAATCCTAATACTAATGAGGATGCTATCAGTTGTTTCAATTTGCAGAAAGCTGATTCTGCTTCTGGTGTCCACTGTAATAAATCTTGTGCTGCCATAGGCTTTTTGAATATCAAGTTGGTCAGTGGAGCAGATTCCAAGGCATAGTTTGGAATCCAACTCTGACACAAATTAGTAGTACCTAGGAAGGACATCAGTTCCTTCTTGGTAGTTGGTTTAGGTGCTTGTAATATTGCTGTTTTTCTATCTTCATCTAATATTCTGCCCTCTTTGGATATCACAAATCCCAGGTATTTGACCTGTTTTTTCCAAAGTTGCAGTTTGTTTTTGTTTAACTTGTGTCCTTGAGTAGATAAAAATTGTAGTAATGCTATGGTATCTTCTCTGCATTCTTGCTGGGTGGGAGCTGCCAGCAGAATGTCGTCTACATAAAATAAAATATGGCTGCCTTTCGGTGGGATAAATCCCGCCAGGTTACTTGCCATTTCTTGTACGAATATTGTTGGACTCTCACAATATCCCTGTGGTAGTCGCGTATATGTATACCTTTTTCCCTGAAATGTAAATGCAAACCAATGTTGGCTGTCAGGGTGTATCGGTATTGAGAAAAACGCATTGCTAATATCTACTACAGAAAAATACTTTTGTTGAAGTTTCAAATCATTTAATAAGGTATGTGGATCTGGCACCATAGGTGCCCTGGGTATAACTGTGTCATTCACAGCTTGTAAATCTTGGGCCATACGCCATTCTCCATTTGCTTTCCTAACAGGAAATAAGGGTGTATTACATGGTGAATCAGGAGATTCTATCAATACTCCTTCCTTAAGTAAGGCTGCTATTATAGGTTTGATTCCTATTTCTGCATCCTTTCTCAAGGGATACTGTCTCTTTTGAGGTCTAAATGCTGACTTTGGCGTGATAGTGACTGGTCCTGCTGTACGAATAAGTCCTACATCTGATTTTCCTGTTGACCAGAGAATCTCTGGTATGTCTCATAAGGCTTTTTCCTCTTCTTCTAGTAAGAGTGCTACTCAGCTGTCCTCACTTGCCTGCAAGTGCACAGCTGGGTATGTCTGTGTTATCCAATTCAGCTTCTGTTTTTGTACTCCCTGTTCGGAAAGTTCTAACTCTGTCTGCTTTTCCCACCTTGTGACTTTTTCTCCTAGGTCTGCCCACTTCACATTTCTATCTTTAGTCAAACTCACATGTGGTAATCGATTAGATTTGTAAAGTGCTAGGAATTCCTGGGGCAATGAACAGCTTACTACATTGTTTCCTTCTGTGTCCCAGTATAAATTTCGTAATTTTAATCTGTTAGCATGGTTTCTAAACAGTTCTTGCTCATATTCTTTATCAGGTCCTGGTTTGCTACAGTAATATAGAGTGCAATGCAACAAATGCTGTTTATCAGTGTCAAGGGAGGGGGATTTACTGATGGCTACGTTCATCAGTTCTTTGGTTACTGCCCCTGGACCAGTCGTAACCAAGTCCTGGCTCTACCAATAAAATGTTTCACCCTCCGGTCGCACTACAAAAGTATCCATTTGTCGCTGTGCTTCCATACCCTGCATAGTTGGAACTACTGCTATGCCAAATATCTGCATTAGGTCTCTGCCCAAAAGATTTACTGGGCATTTTGCAGAAATGACAATTTTGCTTTTCTGGGTCATCCCTGAAACAGGGTCAGTTATTTGTCAAAGGAAAAATATACTTTAAAAATGATCAATACACGGTAGGTTCAGGTTAAGGCACTTTAATCTTGCAGCAAGGAGACAAAAACATGCTAATACAGAGTTTATCTAACTAGAATCAGGAAATATCAGCATTTTTATACATTTTCTAATAAGACATTGCCTACCAAGCTGACGTAGCAGATAACAAGTTTTAACATCATCATTACATAACAGTTGTTTTCATGCTTTTCTGCTTGTACTATCAATTTTTGTGAGAAACTTCCTAAGAAAGACAATGTGGCCTTGGCTACCACTGGTTAGATATATGCAATGTTACCATTCAAGGTACTATGACTAATTTGAGCACAAAGCAAGTATAGATTGCAGTTAATTTCTCCAACAGTTCTTTGTTTGTCTTTATCTCTTCCTTCTGCAGCTGTGCACGTTCTCATACCACGAACAGAGCTAATTGTTCAAAATCATAACATTATAGAATATAGCATTGTTCATTCATTGCTTCCTGACCTAGCAGATAATCACCTGTTTTTCAAGTACATTTCCAAAAGGCATAAACATGAATTTTGCTGTGCGAGCAATTACTAGGTCAGAGGGCATCTTGCAAGTTTCAGAAAGCACACTGCAGTTTCAAAAGCATCTTTTAGTCTCATATAAAACTAAGCTGTATATAAAATAGTGTATATAAAATAGAATGAAAAACATGTTAACTCTTTTAGCTTCTAATTAGCATTAAGCACACACATTAATACATATTTTTCTAACAAATATATATATATGAAGATAACTATATATGAAAACATATATACATAATATATATATATATATATATATATATATATATATATATATATATATATATATGTGTGTGTGTGTGTGTGTGTGTGTGTGTGTGTGTGTGTGTGTGTGTGTAACTTGTAGTGCAGCCATACCTCAGAACCATACCTCTCAATCTCTTATTGCAAGAAATCTGGACAAAGGCTGTCAAAATGGTTGGACAATGGACCGAAAATAGGGACATATTTTAAATATCGCTCTTATAAACTTAGAAAGTTGCTAGAATAACAGGGAATGTGGCAGCATTTATTTTCTGAAGGATATGAGGTCTGACACTGAAATGTATGTCATTATTTACTGACAGAAATCCTCAGATCATCATAGTGATTTACCAGAAAAATACAAATAATTTGTGGAAATGAACAAAAATATAAGCCAAAAACCTGGACATTCTGTGACAATCCGGGCATGTGAGAGGTATCCTCAGAACCCCTTAGTGCAACGAATCTGAACCAAACCTGACAAAGTGAGGGGACAAAGGCATGGAAATTGGGACATATCTGAAATACTTGAGTAGATAACCTTGAGAAAGTTGCTGCAGTTACACTGTCTGTTCTAACATATATTGTTTGAAATATCACAGGTCCGGGACTCAATTGTTTCTCATTAGTTAGTGACTTCAATCTGCACATCATACCACTGATTTGTCAGAAATACACAACAGTTATGGGGACCAGACCAAAGATATGAGACAGACAACGGGACATCCTATGAATATGTGGACATAACATAACATTAGGGAAACTACACTGAGCTGCCAAGCATGCCAAGCACCATCCAAATTACAGTCAGACTGACAAAACACTACCCCAAATCAGCTATTTGCAAATATATCAGGCACTACAGAGATGTACAAATACAGACAATCCAAAAAGTGAAGGTACTGAAGAGACCAGCCTTTTGTCAGTCTTTAACCAAGTTGCAACTAAGGTTGAATGCTTGTGGCCTTCATGAAGCTATTTCAGTCAGTAGTGTACTGCATTTAAAATCATACAAAGTGTAAACCCGGCACCTTATGTTCTAATAACTACCTTCTTTTGTACTTGATAACATAGGGTTAACAAATTTGCTTCTGTTGTTAATTGATGTGGTGGTCATGTGATGTTTTACTATTTAAATATTGTAGAGTTTGTTGAATTTTTAGATTCTGATGAAGTCTTGGTTATAGACTGATGAAAGCACTTAATCCTGTTGGCTTATTACTAACAAATTAATAAACTTCTTGCTGGCTCCCTGGTCTCTTCAGTACCATCAGTTTTTGGATTGTTTGTATTTGTTGTTACTGGTTCTTGGTTTGTGTTTTGCATTTGAAGTTATTCTACTACAGGGATGTAACAGTAGTGTAAAACAGACACAGGTGTGAAAGTGCATACCCACAACCAATTGCACTGCATTCACAGCGACATACCAGTAAGCCAACTGAAAACTTGAGTATAACGACTGTGTGAACAAATATATCCTGTTTACTACACATAAAACACAGAAGGATCCAAGGATAGCGAGGAATTCCAGTATAACTTCTGTTTAATGTAGAACAAACCAAGTACCTAAGTGCCTTCATAGCAAAGCTACTTCATCAGATGTATACTAAAACACAAACCAAGTCCATTAAATGCTTAATTCAGCACATGACATGACTAACCACAATTAATATTAAAAGGTATACTACTATTAAAAAATTCATATAAAAGTATTAGTGACTTTCAACCATTGTTACATGACAACATTCATAAATATCATAAATAAAAACATAATACATCCAAAAATATCAATAAATAAAAATAAAGAATTTTTTTGTATATAAACATACACTGATAAATATGTATAAATTCAAAAAATATATATGCTTCTAAAAATATATATAATTTAATATAAACAGTAACAAGTTCATTCTTTATTTCTTACTCAAAGGTCTTGCTTTAAGCCTCGGTCTGATAGGTACTCTATCATTCAGGCCATGCCCAAAGTCCCCCCTCAACCTAATTATCCATTTGGATTCTGTTTGTTCTGTCAAGTTATTGGTGTCACCTTTCCTAATGTCTTTGAATACACGTGCTATTACCATAAAATCTAAAAAAGTGAGATGTATCAGTTCTTAGTATATGTTTAGAAAGGGCACTCATATTACTGCCCTTGTTCACATGGTAATAGTGTTGTTTGATTCTCTCCCTAAGGGTCCTATCAGTTTTACCCACATAGAATTTAAAACAGATCGGGCAATAAGCTAAGTAAACTACATGGGCAGTTTCACATGTGGCAAAAACATCAAATTTATACATTTTACCTTGATCAGGATGGTTAAATTCTTCACTACTGTCTATGTACTGACAACATTTACAATGTCCACATGGCATCGTACGTTGATTGGTAGATCCATTCCTACTTTTCTTAGGAACACACAGGCGTTGTTTCAAAGATTTCTTATTTCTGTAAACAAACTTGGGTCTATCCTTTATAATATTCCTAGTCATATCATCAGTGTTCAAAACCTTTCTCAATAATATCTTTATAGCACTTAACATCACTGGAATAGTATAGACATACCCTCAGTTTGTTATCTCGGGTATTTTCAGGTGTACCAATATTTCTAATATATTTCCTACCATAATAAGGTTTAGCTCTTCAATTCCTTAAGTCTGTAACTAATTTAACACTTTCACAGATATCATTCTTGGCATAACCTCTAGCAACAAATGCTGTCTCTAATTGTTGGGTTTCTTGTACAAATTCTGTGTCTTGGACATTTAGTCTTGATGCCCTGAACATATGGCTATTGACTACCCTTTTGAACACATGGGTAGTGTGCATGCTACTTCTGTGTAAAAAAATGATTACAATAACAAGGTTTCTTATATAATATTGTAGTATATTACCTTCCAAGTCTAATAAAACACTCACATCCAAAAAATCTACGAAACTATTAGAAATTATGGAGAAAAACCTTAAATAAGAAGTGGAATATTATAGATGATAGACCCAAGTTTGTTTACAGAAAAATGAAATCTTTGAAACAACACCTGTGCGTTCCTAAGAAAAGTAGGAATGGATCTACCAACCAACGTACGATGCCATGTGGACATTGTAAATGTTGTTAGTGCATAGACAGTAGTGGAGAATTTAATCATCCTGATCAAGGTAAAATTTATAAATTTGAAGTTTTTGCCACATGTGAAACTGCCCATGTAGTTTACTTAGCTTATTGCCCGATCTGTTTTAAATTCTATGTGGGTAAAACTGATAGGACCCTTAGGGAGAGAATCAAACAACACTATTACCATGTGAACAAGGGCAGTAATATGAGTGCCCTTTCTAAACATAGACTAAGAACTGATACATCTCACTTTTTTAAATTTATGGTAATAGCATGTGTATTGGAAGACATTTGGAAAGGTGACATCAATAACTTGACAGAACAAATGGATAATTAGATTGAGGGGGGACTTTGGGCAAGGCCTGAATGATAGAGTACCTATCAGATCGAGGCTCAATGTAAGACCTTTGAGTAAGAAATAAAGAATGAACTTGTTGTTACTGTTTATATTAGATTATATATATTTTTAGAAGCATATATATTTTTTTGAATTTATACATATTTATAAGTGTATGTTTATATACAAAAAATGTTTTCTTTATTTTCATTTATTAATATTTTTAGATGTATTATGTTTTTTATTTATGATATTTATGAATGTTGTCATGTAACAATGGTTGAAAGTCACTAATACTTTTGTATGAATTTTTTAATAGTAGTATACCTTTTAATATTAATTGTGGTTAGTCATGTGTTATGCTGAATTAAGTATTTAATGGACTTGGTTTGTGTTTTAGTATACATCTGATGAAGTAACTTTGCTGTGAAAGCGCTTATGTACTTGGTTTGATCTACATTAAATGGAAGTTTTACTGGAATTCCTCGCGTGTTTTATGTGTAGTATACATTTTTATTTTTGCTGGATTTAAGTGCTGGTTCTGGTCTGTGGTCTGTGTTCTTACTGAAATATAGCCTGTTTTCCACTCACACACTACCCCTACATATACTGCTCCAAGTCACAGTGTAGTAGGATTCCTGAGGTACTATAGGACATGTCTCAGTCTGACCCTACAAACATATACAGCCAATAGACCACCAGAAACTGGAGCAGCATGCACAGTCAGATAGAAAAGGACCCATGACACTCAAATTTACCCACCTTCCTACACATCCCAACTAACATTTAAACACTACACTGCTATACAATCCTGTCAGTTTGTTAACAATGGCCAGACATACACAGACCTCTCAACTGTACATATTCCCACAGAATGTCCAGGCTTTGGCCTCATATATATGGCTTCTTCCTCATAACATGTCTGGGATTTTGCTACATCACTAGGACAATATCAGGAATGAAGGCACTAAATAATGATATACTGTACCTATTAACCTCTTAGTGCATGACATCTGGACAAAGCCTGACATAATTGGGGATAGAGGCCCAAAAACAGGGGCATATTTGAAATATTGCTGTTATAAACAGAGAAAGTTGCTGGTGTAACAGGGTTTGTTGTAACATATCTTATCTGAGGGATATGAAGTCAGAAACACAAATGGATATTAGCATTTACTGACTGCAATCCTCACAGTATCCTACTGATTTGCCAAGAACAAAAAATGTCTGAGGAACAGACCAAACATGAGTCAAACCTC
Organism: Protopterus annectens; assembly: GCF_019279795.1. NCBI lineage: Eukaryota > Metazoa > Chordata > Ceratodontiformes > Protopteridae > Protopterus > Protopterus annectens. The sequence goes on from NC_056739.1 coordinate 242,432,333, forward strand.
TGGCCATTCTGTGGATAACCCTACAGTTGAGAGTTATGTCATCCACATAACACTGTCAGACCTGAAATCATGCAGAAAAGGCATGTGCACACAAACTCTGTTAAGCTAGCATTATTCCAACTGTATAACAGCAATACTTACATTCTGTCCCTAAGTCTGGAACCTTCTGCCCCATTTTGGTGGGCTGTCTCTACATGTCGTGTTGTAAGAGGTATTTCCACCTACCCTCTGTGATGCCGTAGTTCACACACCTCCATGATGGCCTCCTCACAGGCAAGGAAAAGGGGCAATGCCACATGAAATACTCAATTATAGGAGTGTGTTGCCATGCCATTGGCTATTGGAATAACAACACAGCTGTTCTGCATACAATTAGCAAGTTGCAGAGACCATCACCGGCTCATCAGCATTACCTACAAAAGGCAAGCTGCTGCCTATGCAAAACAGGTCTATACCTCTACACCTGTAGACAGAGAGAGAGAGAAAAAGAAAGAAAGAAAGAAAGAAAGAAAGAAAGAAAGAAAGAAAGAAAGAAAGAAAGAAAGAAAGAAAGAAAGAAAGAAAGAAAGAAAGAAAGAAAGACAAATGGAATACTTGAATACTTGGAAAAAGGGTATGTCAAACAAGTAAGCATGTAATGGAATGCAGTTGGGTGTATGCAGTAATGGGAAATGGGAAGTTAAACAAATATGTTTTAACAAGACTTGCTGTACCAATATATTGCTGAACAGCACCTATGGCCATAGCATCTGGCTCTGTCTGCAGTGACATACATCACAGTTCAGGAACCAGAGTCACCACAGGAAAGGACAGCTCACATATGAGTACTACTGGAGAGTCTGTTGAACAACATTGACTGTGCCACTGCTAGCCCAGCTACTGGGATGTCGTAAAAATCCATATGTTACTTGTAAATACAACTATGATACACATGTTTGTCTTACAAATCTAAGAGACCTAAACAGTGTATGAGCATAGTAAACTACTGTCGCAAAAGTGTGCGTTGAACTGCATGTCATATACTGAGCTCATACCATTCAACTGTCCAGCATTCTGCCCACTGACTACAAGTGTGCCTCACAGTTGTAGTCATTTCCTCATAGAGTTGTGTTATGTCTGGCAAACCATTGGCAAATCTGTGAAGACTGATATCAGAACATAATAGCATACATATGAATGTCGGACATCCTCCAGAGTATTTCTGTGAATTCAAACCCTACTGTGCTATCAACTGACTTAAGTGTGTTACAGCAATATTAATAAGGTGTCACTAATTTTGGGCCATTGCCCCCCATTCATGTCTGCCATTGTCCAGATGTCTTGCTCTAACAGGGTGACAGGTATGACTGAGCAGCAAGTGTGTAAATAAAGTGTGCCATACTGACGTAGAACAGAAATGTATATCAGGTATTACCAGTGCACATTTATGTAAAAGAAGGTGTAGCTGGAAGCCTCAAAACAACAGACATGAGATGCAAAATATCAGATAAATAGGCTGTACATGTTGTACACTTGTGTAATCATAATTTCAGTGCATCCAACAGACATAAATGTCTACAACCAGTAGCTGTAGACATAAATGTCTACAGCTACTGGTTGTCGCATTGCCCTGACACAGAAATGGGTATAGAATAAGCATGATTATCAGGATGAAATTGGAGAAGTGCCCTACTGTGTTATGACCTCGTGTCCATGCCTAATACAAACAGCTATATGATCACCTACAATACCTGACTCGTAAAACCTGCCTCCACCAAGGTAGAGTAATCTCCTTTGGCAGATAGCAGCAATACACAAACCAGAGGATAGGTCACTATATTGGCTGTACACGGCCAAGTAGGAGCAGGCACCAACTTGGAAGCTAATCCACCTTTATCTGAACAAGAGTATAAGGTCACAGGTGAATCAGTATAAGGCTAACTATGAGTAGTAATTGGACACATCCACCAAGGCCAATCACAAGACAGTCATCACATATGTCTTCAATATCAGAAGCAACCTAACCCACCCTGTACTGGTGTGAAATCACACCACATACACACACGCCATAGCTATAGCCAACCCACTGCAGACAGGTTAAGTGAAAACATCACCCCCCTGTCCCCCCATCAGTATAGGTGGATATGCACAGCACCCACACCCATCTCCTCATCATCAGAAGCAGGTCCATAATGCCTACTCAAAGGAAACAAAATGAAGTCTCCATGGGACCTGATAACATCCCTGTTTGCATCTTACATGAACCCAGGTATGTGGTCCCAACTCCATTACACACTGTAGTTAAACAAAGCCTGAGCACCATCAATATCCCATCTGCATGGATGATGGCCACTGCCATCCCTCTACACAAAAGTGAATGATGAATGGAGGAGTATGAAATTTACTGGCCCTCATTGGGGGGAACTTGACACATCAGGACCAGGAGTGCAATGTAAGCTCATACTGTGCTGATAAATGGCAGGGCTATGATGTGGTCGTAAGTTGTGCCTAGTGGTAGTCAATGTTGATGTGCAGGTTCTGTAAATAATGTTGACCAATGTATGAGGTCCTGTGATGTGTTTCCCTGTTTATGTCTTCCAGGTGATATGCAGCATGCCAGACAGCTGCCATACTTAGATGCAGAGATTTCAGCTATCATCGACACCATAGTGCAGCACCATGGGGTGATGTGTGGCCATAGCCAAATGCATCTGCAGGAGTGGATCACCCTGTGGGATGACCTCGTCCACAGGGTAAACAAAGAGGGTCAGCACACATGGACTTATGAACAGGTCAGGTATCATGCGACTGACCTCATCCACCATTCCCACTGAAGGGCTGCTGCCATGGCTAGGAACCACACATCCACAGGTGGGGGTCTTGCTACACAGGTCCCATTTACACCTATGGAGGAGCTCCTTGTCAACCTGGGAGCACCCAACATTCAACAACAGCAGAGTCAAGACACCTATATTGTGAAGGTGGGTGGCACGCAGACAAAAGGTGAGGAGGGCAGAGGTAAGGTCCCAGTGGACATCAATTTACTACTGTAGCAGCCATAGTGGCATCCATAGAGTATCAATATGCATATGTCAGTTCAAAATGCAGTTGTGGGTGGGGTTTTGTAATGCACAGAAGTGCACATCTATGGTGAAGAAGAGCAAATTGTGTAGTATCGGAGCTTGTACTGTACATGTGCAAAAAAGCAGCATTCATCTTGTACCAATGCCACATGTGAGTCTGCTGACAATCCCTCTATCCCACAACTACATAGGTTCCTCTGGTCTGGATGTGGGGCAGCAGCCTGAAGCTGGTGAGTATGGAGTTGTCCTGTTGTGGCTCACCAATACCCCAGGCATGTTAAGGGCATGTATTTTACCATACGCACAAATGTCACTCAGCCATATTGTGATATGTGCATATTCACTTGTGGTGGGGTTAACTGCACTGCATCACAGTGGTCAACACAGGGGCCTAGTTTCAGGAGATTTATCATATCTGTAGCATACTTCACAGCCTGTCAGTGCAAGAAATCTGGACATAGACTGACAAAATTGGGGGACAAAGGCCCAAAGCTAGGGACATATTTTAAATATTACTCTTATACAATGGATAGAAAAGATGTACATACCCCTGTTAAAATGGCAGGTTGTGATATAGAAACTTAGACCACAATAAATCTTTTCAAACCCCTTCCCACTTTTAATGTGACCTATAACCTGTACAATTCAATTGAAAAACAAACAAATCTGTTAGGGAAACAAATATGAAAAATAAGTAACGTACAATAAGCTGGATGCATAGGTGTGCACAGCCTTAAACTAATACTTTTCTGAAGCACCTTTTGATCTAATTACAGCATTCACTCTTCTTGGGTACACACCTGCCATCAATTAAAGAGACTCTGATAAACACCTAATAAGGGTCAACTATCCTAATAGGATTTCCATGAGATTTACTCAGTTGCCTGATACAGCAAAAGTCAATGTGCTATACAGGTGAACAGCAATAATGTGTACGTGAGTGCAGTGTATACTAGGTGCAGGCCCATCACCTACTAACACTATTCACGTATCCCAGAGGTGTATATTAGTAGTGACATTAAGTGGAAATGGCTGCACTGTATGATGTTGAGGGCCTCTCCAGAGTGTGTATGTTGTGGTCTGAATGTATGTCGTGCATGTCACCATTTGGATATTGTGAGATCTATGCAATGCATTTGTGCCACCTCACCTGTATGTATCTGTGTGTGTGTGTCTGTGTGTACATGTGCTCACACTCACACTCACGTGTGTGTGTGCATGTGTGTGTGCGTGTGTGTGTGTGTGTGTGTGTGTGTGTGTGTGTGTGTGTGTGTGTGTGTGTGTGTGTGTGTGTGTGTGTGTGTGTGTGTGTGTGTGTGTGTGTGTGTGTGTGCGTGTGAACTAGGGCACCTTATAGTGCATGCATTCATTTACATATGTTGTCTTCCCCTCACAGGTGAACATGGTGGTCGTGGTCCATCCCACTCAGAACCTGATGTCATTGTCTCTGTGGATTCTGATGATGATGGTAGTCAAGAGCAGAATCTGTGCCATTGGTTGGCATCCTGTTGTTGCCCACAATGTCCCCACACACAGTCATGATGTCCACACATACACCGTCCCCAGTGGCCACAGATAATGGACAGTTGCCAGGTGATGGCATGGAACAGGTTAGTGTGGTGACTATGCCAAGTGTGAGTGTAGACACTAGCCATAGCCAGAGTGCAGGTAAGGTCCCACACAAGTGGACAGACAGGGGTGCTTGAAGGAGGACTGCTGCCCGTCAAGCCCCTGTCACAAGTGCCACAGCAGGTGTCACCAAACACATGTTTTGGTCTATCATGGAGGCACATACAGAATGCAACACCAGAACAAATACTCAGAGTCTTGGATACAACTCTTCCTGGCATCCATGATGACCTACATGACCTTGTGGAGGCCGCATGTCACAATACTGAGGTCATGAATAGATGGTGGTGTGAGACCTTGGCAATCATTGACTGTGGAGTGTCTCTGCTGGAGTGTGCAGTGGGGGATGGGCTCCAGCCATGTGGATGTAGTTCAGCACCAAGATCAGCTGAGGGTCTATGGGGCCATGCACCTTCACATTCCCATAGTGGCAACATTACCAGCACTACCGAAGATGAGGTCCTGTCCACACCACATCAGAGCAGGCCATGGGCATGTGGTCCTGGCCAGTCCCATCAGGGACACAGATCCAGCAGATAGCAGTCACCATTGGGGAGTAGTACTGCATCTGAATAAAATACCAGAAATAAACGCCACCTTCTATCTGTAAACCAGACTCCACAATTTATTGTTAGTGCTTTTGTTTGCTCACAATGAAGGGATGTGGTATTTTATTCACTTGGTGGTTTTTGTCATTTCACAAAAACATAGAAATAGGCAAAACTTCAAACCACATCAAAAAAATGACAAGGAAATCTACTGGCAGGACATACAATTCTTTTATTACATATGTTCTGGTACCTTGGCTTCTTGCCTTCTGTTGGAACATTTTTTTAATGTGGTTTGTGTTTTTTTGTCATTTCTCAGTAGTACTGCATCTGGCCTTGAACCTGGTGGTGCTAGTGATACCCCGGCAGGATCAATTCCCATATCCGAGAATGGAGATGTGAACTGTACACCCTGCAATGTATGGCCCACAGCTGTCCAACATACCCCTGTGTAGGGCAGCCACATGGTGTGACTGCGTGCACACAAACACAAATACAGCTATATCACATGCAGGTCACCTTCAGACACACACAGCATTGCTGCACAGCCAATTTCTAGAACACCCCTCCAAACACACACACATGATGTCAACTATACGGCCCAGCCTAGGTCTCTGGCAAACCCACACCACACCCTGTGCATATGATGATACCTGTGCCACATCCCCGTCATCCATACCAATGATGCAGGGACATGCTAATATGGGTCTGATGCACAGGATTAATATAGTACAGTGTAGCTATGTAATGCTGTGTAAGGTGCTGTCTGCTTGCATTTGTTATGGGTACACATCAATGTCTTTGTACCTTATTAGCCATGATGCATTATTGGTATTACTACCCCTGACTGAATGTAGTCTGATATGCTGTATTCTGTTTGTGTTCTAGGTGTCTGTGTGTCTGCAGTCTGTGGCCCTGCAGACATTACCAATGTGGAGTATGGCAGATTGGAAACACATTGACTGTTTCATAGCCAAGGTACAGCTGTATAACATGTTTATCAGGTGTGTATGCATGCAACAGTGTGTGAGTGACACTGTTGGCAGACAGTGTGACCTTGCATACATACCCCTTGTCATAGACAGCTAGCCTTCATACATGTCACCTCAGTGTTCTGTAGTACCATAGGCGCATACATACAGAGGAGATTACAGGAGTACTGGCACTACATCCCTCACAACGCTAGCCATGACCTTAACCCCAACAGATTCACCTATTTTGTCACAAGGCCTTCTCATGTCCGCATATTGCACTCACATAAGCAACATGCAATGTGTGTGTTTGACATTATCAGTTGTGAAGTGTGGGACACAAAGTGTAGTAATGTGACAGTTGGCAGCACATCGCATGCCCATGGTAAATGCAACACACAAGATGTCCTCTGGTATGCCAGAATGACACCATCTTTTTGTGACATTACCTTCACTTACAGTATTTCTCATGACATTAAGGTGCTTCTGATGTGCAATCACATCTCTATGCTATCAGTACAGACATGTATGACATTTTTCTTGTCCCACAGTTCTGGGACCACTTTTAACTGTTTCAGTTGTCAGCACAGGTACACTCTGCCAAACATGGACTGCAACCTGCAGGGTGGTTCAGACATACCTGTCAACCATACAGTTTAAACAGACTGTCCTGATGCATGTCACATATTTGTAGTGCATTTCTTCATACATCTGTGCCTGTCTGGCACATTGTTGCCAAAACATTGCAGGCTGCAGTCATAACATAATGGCAGACATTATAAGTTGCACACGTCACACCATTCAGACCATCTATGCTAATGCAAACCCTGTTATGCTATCACTGTTATATGTTTGTAGGAGCAATATTTGACAGGTATCCCTATTATATGTAATTTGTCACCCCATTATATATGGCTTTGTGAATAGTCCTTCCTCTGACTGCTTGGGAGGTATGGGTTCAGATGGTGGCCATGCCTCTGACTTCTGCATATATGGGCAGATTGTCCTGATCTCTGACACATGATTTCTTCACATTGGTCATGTACATGTGGTCTTCTGGCCAACATCTGGTAAAACCATGACAGACTAACATTGGACGTTAATGACAACTATTGTCATGTAACAACACATACCTTTTGGAAGGTGCATTCAGTTGCATGACCTGTTCCGCCATCCATTTCCCGTGTGTGTCACAACAATATGTGATGGGTGTGCCCAGTGTTTGCTGTTGTTTGCCCCAGCTTCACATATGGCGTTCACCTGATGTCTGTCTGTGGACTCCTGCAAGATGATGTGATACAGTGATAAGATGACAGTCTGCCTATCAGCATTATGTTTCAGACAGGTACGAGGTCTGCTTCTGCCATGTCTGTCAATACAGTGACTATGACAGTTTGGCAATGTGTCTCATAAATGTGCATAGTGATGGGTCACAGACAACATATTGGTTGCAAACATCAGGGTATTCCATATACATATGTACATATGGCTGGTATGGGCTGCACAGTTTAACGTGCTGCATGTACATCAGATGCCATTAACTGGCTCTGCAAAGTAATGCCATTGTGAGTGAGTCAACAGGCCTTAAAATGGTATACCTGCACACACAATAATCACAGGGAATATGCTTCTCAGACAAACACACACAGTTGCCAGTATTGTGTTTAGAACCCCTACCTATCTGGTTGTTGGTACTACAGTGCTATGCAGTTATTTCATGCACTACAGAGCTTATTGGTTTGAAGATTGTCCCAAGGTACTTCTAAGGTGTGCAACATCACCAGCCCTTGTATAGTATGGCAATGAGGAAGTGTGCTGGGAGGGAAAGGCCTCAAAATACTGTATCCTGCAAATATATACACTTACAAATACTTACACACACACTTATACACACATATATTTGACAGAACTGAGGCTAGACCCCCTCCCTATCCAATTAATTGTAATGTAGTATTACACAGTTATTGCATGTGGCACAGGGCTTATAGGGTTGAGAAGTGCATACAGGTGTTTCTATGGTGGATGACATCAACAGCTATTGTAAAAAGGGCAATCGGAAGTGTAATGGGTGGAACACACCTCAAAATGGCAAAATCCACACCCCCAGAGAATATGGCCTTCATCAAACACACACACATACACAGAATACTATTCTCAAACACACACACACACACACACACACACACACACACACACACACACACACACACACACACACACACACACACACACACACGAAGTATCAGGTTTAGAACTCCTACCTCTCTAGTTGTTGGTACTACAGTGTGATGCAGTTATCACATGAGCCACAGAGCTTATAGGGTTGAAGAGTGCCCCAAGGTACTTCCGAGGTGTAAAACATCACCAGCCCTTATAAAGTATGGCAATGGGGAAGTGTTCTGGGAGAGAAAATAATGTATCCTACAAATATACACACTTACAAACACATTTTCTAGGACTGAGATTAGAACTGCTACCTATCTAGCTATCTGTACTATACTGTTACATGGTTATTGCACATGCCATAGCAATTATAGGGCTGAGGGTTGTCCAATAGTATTTTTAAGGTGAATGACATCAACAGGCCTTGTAAAGTAGGACACTGGGACATGTGGATGGGAAGGTACACAAAACACTTTATCCTACAAACTTATGCACACACATACACACACACACACACACACACACACACACACACACACACACACACACACACACACACACACATTTGCCAGTACTGAGAGTAGAACCCATGTCTATCTAGTTATTTGTAGTAGAGTGTTACACAATTATCATATGTGTCACAGAACGTAAAGGGCTGAAGCCCATCCAAGGGTACTTGTAAGGTTAATGACAACAGCAGATCATGTCAAGTTGGGCAATGGAAAGTGTACAGGGTGAAAAGGAGTAAAACTTCTATTCCTACACAAACACACCCTCCAACACATATCCACACTTGTATATGTCAGGACTGAGGTTAGAACCCCTACCTATCTAGTTATTTATACTATACTATTACACAATTATCGCACACGTCACAGAGCTTATAGGATGGAGACAAGTCCAAAGGTACTTCTAAGGTGAATGACAACAGCAGATCTTATATAGTAGGGCAATTGGAAGTGTACTGGGTGGGAAAGGAGTAAAATTCTTATTCCTACGCACACCCCCCCACACAAATACACCCACAGTTACATATGCCGGGAGTGAGGTTAGAACCCCTTCCTACCTAGTTATTTGTACTATAGTGTCACACAATTCTTGCACATGCCACAGAGCTTATAGGGCTGAGGCTTGTCCAAAGGTACTTCTAAGGTGAATGACATCAGCAGATCTTGTAATGTAGGGCACTGGGAAGTGTTGTGGGTGGGACAGTCCTCAAAATATGTCATCCTATAAACATACACACACACACACACACACATATATATATATATATATATATATATATATATATATATATATATATATATATATATATCAGAACTTGGAAGGGAACTGCTGCATATATAGTTATTTGTACTATACTGTTACATAGTTATTGCATGTGCCAGGGAACTCATAGGGCTGGGGCTGTGCAAAGGTACTTTTAGGGGAATGACATCAGCAGGACTGCTAAATTGGGGCACTGAAAAGTGTACTATGTGGGAATGGCCTAAAACTGTTTCACCTATGAACAAACAAACACACACACTTACATTTTCCAGGACCGAGGTTAGAACCACTATCTATCTAGTTATTTGTATGTAAGTGTTACACAGTTATTGCACATGCTACAGAGCTTATAGCACTGATAGGTGTCCAGTTGTACTTCTAATGTGAATGACAGCAGCAGATCTTGGGAAACAGGGAAATGGGAAGTGTACTGAGTGGGAACAGCTTCCTCAAACCTACAAACCCACTCACACACACACACACACACACACACACACACACACACACACACACACACACACACACACACACACACACACACAAAGGCAGGTGATGTGATATTATAACCCCCACCTCAGTACTATTACACAATGGAGCTCACCTTCATGATGGCATGTGCAACTGATTACGACTGGTATGCCATTGTCTAGAACAGGACATCACTCAATGCCATTCAGGGTATCCGTGAGTATGACTTACTCTCTGTGTGTCCTCCTGTGTGTCTCTCTCTATCACTGTCTGTCTCTCTCTTCCCCACGTCTATGTGTGCGTATGCTTGACATATTCTTATCTGTTGCCCATATATATGTCTGTGTATCACACGCAACAGATGCAGATATATCACATATGAGCCACCTACATCTGAGGGTAATCCTGTCTGATGGGTGTGTGTAGGGACAGTTAAGGTGTACATAGCTGTCTGTATGCAAAGACATATATGCACAATACTGTTATATAGTCAGATGTGGGTTCTAATATGGCCTGCGATTCTCTAAGTGTAGGAACATGCCTAGTATGACCTTCTTATAGTGAGACTGGGTCTCCATTCCAGAGATAGTTGTACTCTGTTTTGGGATTTTGTGTGCTACAGCCATACCTCTCAAAAGTAAACATGACTTTCCTAGAGGTAATGGGTTTGTTTTAGCAGACATTTTCTGACATATCTGAAATCTGAGACTGCACTGTATTGTGTCATTACCTACTGACAGACATACTCATATCACCACAGTGCTTTACCAAAGGAATACAAGATGTATAATGTGCACAGCAATATTATGAGCCCAACTATATACATTCTTGCACAAAAAGGCCAGTTGAGAGGTGTGGCTACAGCTGGTTGACTGATGAAGCTGTCTAAACATCCCAGCAACTTGGTATTATACTGGCTGGGGAGCTCCTGCTTGTGTGGTATTCTCCTTACCTGCAAAGTCATACCCTGGTGTGGCCATACCTCTCAGCAGTACATTTTTGGCAGATTTTCCAGGTGTTTGTCTAGAAGTTTCATCCAGTCTACATAAATTTGTCTTTTGATGGCAAATTAGTTGCATATAATTGAAGACTGATGTTATACAATAATGACATACATTAGTGTTTCAGACTTCATAACTTTCAGACAATTCCTGCTAATGCAAACCCCCTTATTCTACCAACTTTCTCAGTATGTAAGGGCAATATTTACAACACGTGCCTATCATTGTGCTTTTGTCCCACTTTTATTTATGACCTTGTCCAGACATCTTGCTGTCAGAGGTTGGGAGGTATGGGTGTGGGTACAGAGTGCATTCCACTTTGCAGAAATGGCCAGTATATGTGTAGTATATTCCACATAGCACCGTGACTTCCAGGTATGTCAGTTGCAGAGCAGTACAGAGTAATGTGGTGAACCACTGACAGTCAGCTGTGCATGGGTTGATAGGTTGCTATGACATTAGTAGGGTATTGGCCCTGAAGCCCTTATAACCCATGGAGACGAGAGTGTGGCCCATGTTGCAACATATCAGCACACAGATCCCCTGTCCAGCAGGAACACAGGTGGGATCACAAAACTGTATTCTGTGTTTCCCATGCACTTATACAGGGAGCACATCACTAAGGGTATGGAGGCACTTGGCTTGCTGTTGGCAGGGAGTGTATTCCACAGATGGGGGAGTGTGTAGACCATGTACAGGTTGGTGGTGTGGGCCTTGTGTTCCAGATGTGTAATAGTCCTATCAAGACAGGGTCTGGATTGCTTTGTATGCCAGACAAGGGTCACCTCAGCAGAGTCTGTATGGAATGGGGTAGAGGGACAGTGCTGTTAGCCAATCTGTGTAGGGTAGGTGTTTGGGGTTTGTGGTAAGGCCTTAGTGTTTGCAAGACCCTGGTGTATGGAGTCTACATGGTCTGTAGTGTGCAGGTTTGTGGATTTCTCATGTGATTTTTGCCTCTGAGGTGTGCATTGTTTGGGTTTTGTTTTGTTGCAGACCTCCACTTACATAGATGTGTGTTGTGTACTTGCAGGTGATGTTTACTGACTCCTTACACTGCATGGCACTTATGTTACTGCACAATCTGTTCTGGTGTGCACATTCTCCATTTGTCTGGCAAGTGGTTCCCCTTCCCCTTATGTTTGTCTCTTTGTCCTTCTGTAGTCCAGTCACAGGCTTTGGCCACAGTGGCTGCTGTTATGTATTTGTAATTCTGATGTGGGTGGGGTACATGCCGTTACATCACAAACAAGGTTATGGGATTCACACCTCTGAGTGTACCTATTTAGCAGGTAGTCCATCATTGCACCACTCCATTTGCTGTGGTTCATATACGATTTGTGTTGCTATATGTTATTATGAGACTACATGTGGGCCTAGCTGTCATACTGTCACAGACTGACATCTGGACAGGCTCAAATATGACAGGCAGACAAAGGCTCACACATGGGGACAGGGTGTTAATAATATTCTGCCAAACATAGACAGTTGGGAGACCGGTTTGGTAATTGCTTGTTTGCCCTTATGGATATGACATCTGCTTCCCCACTGTCTGCCATTACTGTTTTTACCTGACCCTTTCTTGTTTTGCAAATAGTTGGTAGGCAAATGCAATGTTATGACAAGCAGAACAGCTATACAAGGAATATGTGTGCTCCTTCTGTAACAACCTGTGTCATTCCAGGGGTATGGCTATTGGCCAGTGACATGTTGTCAGTGCTGACACAGAAAGGTGGCAGTCTTTTATACAATGGCAGTACACTGGCCTTCAGGTACCTGCTGTCCTACTAGGCACCATACCTCTCAACTTTGAGAGCCAGACATCTGGACAAAGCCTTAAATAATTGGGGGACAGAGGCCTAAATATAGAGACCATTTTTAAATGTTAGCCTTACAATCCTAGAAAGATAATTCAGTAACAGGTTTTGCATTAGCATGCATTTTTCTATAGGGTATGAAGTCTGACACTACAATCTGTCATTATTTTCTGACCTAAGTCTTACGTGATTTGCCAGTGAATTGCCAGACAACCACTATTTCATGTTATACAGACCATAATTATGATCCTAGCTTCTAGACATTCTGCAATAGGTCTGTACAGTTCAGAGGTATTGTAGGCACTGTGTAGGTTACTCCGATCTGTGTATTGTCCATATGTTTGGCCCCCTGTCCATGACCTGTACAGCTTTCCTGCATTAACAGATATTGACATCTGGACAGTGTGTACAACTCCTACCGTAGGTATAGCTGACATGCAGAATAGTTGGCACTGCAGTTCTTGGAACATGGCCCTGTCAAAGACAGCACTGTACCTAGACCACTATGACACAACAGCTGGGGTTAAGTGCTGGCCACATCCTGACAGTATTAGCCACTCATATATATAGCTCATTGACTCCTGCATATTGTGGATATGCAACAAGTTATCATTTTGATTAGTACAGCCCTGGCAATATGTGGTCTGCTGCTATTTCCCTATAAATATACATGTTACTGCATTTCTATGGGAATATGGGTGTGGGGGGAGAGTGCACACCTGTCAACTGTACACATTTGCACAGCCTGTGCTGCTATTTGCTTTACGTTTTGGATCCATTTAGCATAGTATTGTGCCCTGTCTTTGAGACTAGAGGCATATCACTAAAGACCACAGGTGAGACTGTAACGGCATACATTTGAGATTCAGACTTCTTACCCTTCAGAGCCTTCCTACAACTGCAAGACTTGTTGTGATATCACTGTGGGGGGTATTTCATATTTTTTGCCAATTGTGGGCCTTTGCCAGACATTCCTTTATGGTTTTCTACAGCTGACTTGCTGGGTGAGGCTGAGGGGTGAGTATGGGACCCCCACATTGACATCCATGCATGTGACCTATAACCTCACCAGTTATTTGGCCCCCCACATATACTGCAGTGGAATTTGTCACCTTGGCTACTACTGCATAGTGTGGAGAAGCCATTATTGGCCAAACATTTCATGGTGTCCCACATAGCTGTCATTTGTCTGCTGCTATCCCTGTAGACCACCCCATTCCCTTGCATGCATGCAGCAATACCATAAATATGCTAGCAGAATATACTACTCTATTCATTTATTATTAAGATGACTGACTTACCTTGTGCTTGTGGCGGTTGTGAGGACAGTGCTTGAGGGCTGTCTATGTGGGATGCACACAGTACACTGCCTATACATGACAAGTTACAATTAGTGTGATGTGTGTGGCATCCATTTTACTGTTTGCGCAAGTTGGAGAGAGGTGTCAGTCCCTGGGTCTCTACAGTGAGTGTACTTTGTGTTGCCTTTTTGCCAAGGCCAGGACATAGTGGGCACACCTCCGTCTGCCTATAGGAGCTGGCTCAGGGGGTTACTCCTTAAAGTCCCTCTGTGCCTGTGGGGACCTTAGCAATGGTGGGGGGCTATGTAGCCCTTCCTTGTGCTGTTCCAACTGCAGCTGTTTCTGCAGGATCATACTGTGCAGCATGGCACATACTATGAACATGTGTGCACATGTGGCTGGAGAGTACTGCAAGGCTCCACCAGACATGTCAAGACAGTGGAAGCATGACTTGAACATCCCAAACACACACTCTATAATGATCCTGGTTTGTGTGTGTGCCTCATTACGGTGCTCTTGAGTGGGTGTTTGTGCATTTCTGATGGCTGTCATCATTCATGGCTCCAGTGCATAGCCAGTATCCCCCACCAGATGGCCATACTGGATAACACACCTGGCAAATCTCTAATACAGCTGTGAGGAATGCCAGATGTGGGAGTCGTGATAGCTTCCAGGGTTGCCAGCATACACATTAATGATAATGCTCTGGGGATTGCACATGACCTGGCAGTTGGAGTGAAAGCCCTTGCGGTTTAGGTAGACCCTACCATGCTCACTGGTTAATGCTTTGATGCAGATATGTGTGCAGTCTATGGCACCCAGTACCTCCGGGTAGTCTGCTACATGGTGGAAGAGGCACATATTGCTGGTCCTCTCCTCATGGATGCTGGAGAAGTAAATGTGCTCACCAGCATGTGGTAGCATGGCATCCAGGAACTGGTGGAGTACCCTGGATGCAGATGCCTGTGGGACCACCATGATGTCCCTAGTAGGTCTTTGGAAAGTACCTGTAACTAATATTCTTAAGGTTACACATACCTTGGTATCCACTGGGATGGGTTCCCCTCTGTAGGTTCTGGGTTTGAGGTGAGGCTGGCACAGCTCAATGAGTTGCTGAAGTATGTCTCTCTCCATCCTATAGCAATCTACTATCTCCAGATCATGTAGCACCTAGTAGTTACCCTGGGTCTGAACACTCTTCTCCTCCTCCTCAGTCTGGGGCAGTTGTCAGTATTATCCTCCTCACCACCTTCAGCCTTTAGCACATACTGATGCATCAAGGCAACAGCAGTCCCTAACATTTTGTCAGTTAAAATTCCCCCAAGTGTGTACACCAACGGTGCAGAGTTTGTGGGAAAAAACAGACTGAAAGGTATTTGCACAGTTTATGCGGTTGTGCTGCAGATGCTGCATGTATGATTGGCTGACTATGATACATTCCATCTGCCAGCTATGTTATTTGTACTTGATTGCTTCTGTTCTGCTATTTCCCTTTTTTTCTTTTTTTCCCCTTCACATTTCTGCCCCTTTTAAGCAAACCTGCTGCCTGAATGTAAACTATTCTGCTATTTCCATTTTTTTTTCTTTTTTGTTTTGTTTAAGACCTGGTGATGCCACCCAAATTGTTTAACTAAAGTAAACAGTTTGAAGCAAAAATGGCCCACCCCTGGATGCAAACTTGCTCTTCATTTCATGGAAGAAGTAAATACACCCTTGCTTAACTGTGCTTAGCTAAGCTGAAATGGAAGCCGTGGAGCTCCAATGTGCTTTCAACAAGCATGACAACCCCTTTTCAGGTCAGCTGCTTCTCCTGCTTACACCACTGCATTATAGCTCCTACATGGTTAGGTGCAGCCAGAGAATGGTCACCCATTTAGTGATTCAGTAAAATTTGCTCATTAGCATACCCCACTGCCTTAGTCCCTTGTTACATGACTACACCAGAGTCTTATCTACTTAGCAACCAGTGTATAATTTTGCAACTCTTTTCCATGCCAATGGCCATATTTTTGGACATTGGCATGCCTAATGGTTATAATACATGCTTTACTTTGAGCTGTTATGCCCATTTTCATTTTTGCAGAAATGTACACTGTCAGTAACCGAATACATTTCTGCAACAGACACTGTTCTTTCACGGATGCCTCCCTGCTTACTGAATTGCTAATTCACCCGATTTGCATGGTTTTCACCAGCAAATGAGGTATTTAGCATTATTCAATGGTTTCTATGCCAGAATAGTGCTAGCAGGCTAGTGCACATCTCCAGGCTTGTTTACTGGATCGCACGGTGGCCATATTCAGTGCAGGAGCTGCTGTACTATTCTTGGATGGGAAAACATGCTTATTGAATCCTGGGGAGTGTCTCATCATCAGCAAATCTAAATTTACACCTTACCTCTTCGTAACACATACAAAACATGCTATATGTGGTACAAAGCGTAGGAATGAGTACAATAAATACCTATAGAGAATGGGCAACTTGTAGATTGTACCCTGACTGGAGAATGAACATACTCTAGCAGGGTGTTAATCTAGGGGTAATGCCTGCTGAAAAATAAGTCTGATGGTTTTCTGGCACTATATAAAAGCTGCCATGGAGCGCAGACTGAAAAAAACTAACTGCCACCATAATTTTACACTCACTAAGTAGCTCGTTTGCTGTTTAGTGAGTGTAAAATAAAAATACAAAAAAAAAAAATAAAATAAAAAAGTGTGTATGTATGTGTTTAATTTTGTGTGTTAGACTACATGCGTGTATGAGAGTGAGAGAGATCGATCATGCTATTATTACTTTACACTTGCCATGCAGTGTTTTTGCTTTTTAGCCAGTGTAAAAACATAATTCAAGCAGAAAAAAATGTGTGTTTATGTTTCTGTCTGCATATGTGAGTGAATGCATGCATACAAGTAGGAGAGACTGTTTGTGTGTGTGTGTGTGTGTGTGTGTGTGTGTGTGTGTGTGTGTGTGTGTGTGTGTGTAAGACAATGAGAGAGGGAGGGAAGAATGAGAGTGATCAAGTGATCCCTGGCAGCAGCTGGAGTAAAAAAGTTTGCATGCCTCTTGAACTTTCAGCTGAAGAAATCTGGATAAAGCCTGAAATAAAAGGGGAATAAATGCTCAAAAATAGGAACAGATTTTAATTAATACTCTTATAAAATTACAAAGTTGAGTAAATAAAAGGAATTGTGTTAGCATGAATTTTCTGAAGGAAATAAAAGTCTGAAACTCAAATGTATGTCATTATTTAGTAACTTCAGTCTTCAATGACTGGGAATAAACCCAACTTTTAGGAGTAAGGGACGAAAAAATAAAGTAAATACCTGGATATATATTTTTAAGGTGTTATATTCTGGATGTAAAATGCTTCCTCCAACAAGATTACCATATATTACAGCAAGTTTAAAACATTAGGCAGAGGAATTATTTTACATTAAAAATATATAAAAAAATAATATAGTAATTAAAAAATAAACAAACATCACAACAAATTTCTAGATGGCCCATTCTCTAACTGCAGTAATGCTCTCCACAGTGTGTGTTATTGTGGGGTCAGTCTCCAGCGCAGCTCTTATTTCCACAATAACACTCACCCTATTGGGCATCATTGCTTGCTTCACTGTCACTGTGCAGCAGTGACATAGCACTCCATTTGTATTCAACAGTTTATATACTTCACTGGATTTTATTTACAAAAACAAACCAGGATTGGGTAGAAATTGATCAATAGATTCTATGAGTATGTGAAAGGTTTACATTCATGCCACATACAGCATAAAGGTGAAGATTGTAAGCCTTTCTCACTTAGAAGCTAATACAACACTTTCAGTTAACGTCATGCCACAGCAGTTTTCTAAACAATTTCTCCTGACACCGAACTTTATAATAGTGCAGGAGATTACAATAGATTAAATCTGTGTGAAGAAAAACACATCACTCAATTTCCTCAACAAATAATTTACATTTCTGGTTTATTAAAAGTTGACTGGCTGACACTATAAAAATGATGTCACAATGGTATGGAGGAATCTGAACTGCCTCTTTCAAAAGAATGGCAACACTTATAGGTTCATTGGTGTGTACTAGGCTAATGGCCCTAGAGCCTTTACAAGCCCAGCCCATAGGATCACCCTAGCATCATTCCACCTGACCATAGTTCCCAGTGCCTCTGTCGAGTAGAGCCACTGGAGCAATCCCCGGGGTGAATTTTCGATTTCCCATCCACTCATCAAGATTTCTCTTGAAGAGGGCCAGTGAGGTGCTCTGTTTGACATGTGTGGGAAGTCTATTCCATAGCAAGTGCAGTCTCTGGGTTATGAACCTGTCCCTCCAGCACATTCTGTTGATTGTGGTGATGAGGCTTGACGTCTCTGGAGCATGTGGTGCTCAGGGATTGGGATTTCTTTAGATGTAGCATTTCTAACAGAGCTGGGTCAGACATGGCTTTGTAAGTTAAGAAGAGATCGCCTCTAAGTAGGCAATATGAGACAGAGAATAGTGGGAGTTTTTTGAGTCTGTCCATATAGGACAAGAGTTTAAGACCAAGGATCCCCTTTGTGAAGTACTTTTATGGTCTGTCCAGTTGTTGCAGGTGTCTAGTGAGGTACATGCCAAATGGGGCATTGTACTCAATGATTGGCCTAATGAGGGAAGAATAGAGGGAGAGAATGACCTCTTTCTTCCTGGATGCAAAACCCTTAGTAATGAGATGTGCCACGTAGAAAGACTTTCTGAAAATAGTGGCAATATGGGGATCAAAAGAGAGGTTGCTGTCAAGCTGCATTCCCAGATCTCTTATAGCACCTTCTGTGTTCAGTGGACTACCATCGATGTGGTAATTCATGGGAACTGGCTTTTTCCCAAAGGGGATGACAACACATTTTTTGGCATTGAACTTTAGGCCAGGGTTCTGACACCACTCGTTGATCTCAGTGAGGCCTTCCTGTAGGATGTCAGCATCAATTGGGGAGTTAATAATTGCTCCCAACTTGCAATCACCTGCAAACTTTGTCAGCCAGAGTCCCGTCCTGTTGGTCTGGACTTCAGCGAAGTAGATACCAAACAGGAGATGACACAGGACCGAACCCTGTGGGACTCCATTCATGACTGATCGGCAGTCTGACTTGGAGTCAGCTACTTTCACACTGTAGGTTCTATCTGTGAGCCAGTTTGCAACCCACCTAGTGATATGGAGTTGATGCCTACCTTGGTGAGTTTTTCTATGATTCATGACTGGGCAAAGGTATCAATGGCCTTGGCCAGATCAAGGTAGGGTGTATGAACCACCTTGCCTTCATCCACAGCTCTGGTGACTGACTCAAAGAAGTCAAGCAAGCATGATCTACCCTTCACAAAACCAAACTGTGTAGGATCCAGAGTTTGAAGAGCCCCTATATCCTTGTTTATTAGGTTGATGAATATGCATTCCATAGCTTTGCATACCAGACTCGCCAGGCTAATGGGGCGATAGTTCCCAGGTCCTGTAGTTGCTCTTCCATTGTGGAGAGGGATGACTGTAGCAGTGCACCATTTGGTAGGGACAAAGCCTAAGGTGAGGCTGTGATTGAACAGGGCACACAGGTGAGGTGCCAGTTCACTCTGTAGTTCATGTAGAACACAGCTATGGATATTGTCAGGTCCCATAGAAGCTGTATTCTTGGCCTTGGACAGTGCTGTTTTAACCTCTGCAGCAGTAATACTGGGTGTCTGACAATCTACCGGTATTGTGATTGGTCCTTTGCGAGGGGAGAGGGGTAAAGTTGGTACTGAATCTGTTGGCCAGTATATTGGCAATATCTGTTGACTCAATATAGGAGGTACCATCATGCAGTAGCTCAGAACAAATCTGGGTATTGCTGTGGAGATTCTTTCCATAACTTTAGAAGACCTTGTGGTTGTCTTTACTATCTGCTGCAATTCTGTTTTCATAGCTAGCTTTAGAAGACTTGATGAGGGATCTCAGCTTTTTGTTGAGGCTGATAAGGGAGTTTGTCCAGTCTTGGGACTTCACCTTATTCCACATCAGTTTCCTCCTTCTGGTGTACAGTTTGTTTATGGCAGGGGACCACCAGATCAGCTTCCTTTTTTTGGAGGAGAGCATCTTGGTCCTATTGGGTATGGCAAGATCCATGCATTTGTGTACATGTCTGTACAGTGCATTGGTGTATGATTCAGCAGTCATTCAACTATTCTCCATTTGCATGGGTGCCGTAAAGTTAGCCACCTCTGTTTTTTTGAGCCCAAGTTTAGCTTTGGAGAAGTTTTTCATGGTGGTTACCTTGCGGGGGTGGGGTAGGAGGATGTGGATTTCCGAGATGATTAGTTTGTGGTCAGATCTAAGCAGGGAGGAGTTGACTATTGGTGTAGGGCAACAGTCACCCATCTTAGTAATAACAAGGTCAAGGATGTTGCTACCTGTAGTGAGAGTAAGAACGAGCTGTTCCAGGACATTAGAATTAATTAATTCCAGGAAACGTTGGGCAAGTGTATTGGTACACAAGTAATTTTCCCAGTTAATGGAGGGGAAGTTGAAGTCATCCAGTATGAGAGTGTTGAGTTGGACCCTGATATTCTCCAGGGTGCTTAGGGACATGGAGTGTGAGTCTTGGGACATGGTTGGGGACATATAGTCGGTTACAACCTGAATCGCTGTCTTACCCAATGTTAGCTGCACCAGAAGTATCTCTGATGCATTATGTTGGGCTACCAGTCTGGAGGGGTACGCATCCTTTATTAATATGGAAATACTACTGCCTTTGGATCTTTGGTCCAAGTTCTGGGGTCGAAAGGTGGGGAATGAGTTATAGCCTGGTAGTGCAGGGGTGCTTTCTGCTGCCTTGAACCAGGTCTCTGTTACAGCACAAATGTCAATGTTCTCCATTCTAAGGAGTGCTTCGAGTGAGTGCATTTTGAGATTTAGACTTCTAGTATTGAGCAGCATGACCTTCAGATACTTCTAGTATTGAGCAGCATGACCTTCAGATACTTCTAGTATTGAGCAGCATGACTCTCAGATACTTCTAGTATCGAGCAGCATGACCTTCAGATACTTCTAGTATTGAGCAGCATGACCCTCAGATACTTCTAGTATTGCGCAGCATGACCTTCAGATTGCATTTGTTTGTAGCTGTTAAGGTGGTAATTTGGTCTTTGAAACACCACCTAAAAAGGCACTATAGGGGTGGCAAGAGCCTTGGCCAGTAGCCAGAAAGCAAGGGGTGACAGATGCAGGCCATCTCTATCAAAGCATTGAGGTCTGTCAGTCATGTCATCCCAGGCAGACAGATACTGGATCCCCTTAGAATGACACCAGAAACTTAGCCAATTGTTGAAATCAATAATTTTCTGCTTGTACTGTGGTATCATTCTGGGTGATGGTAGGATGTTGCTCATGGCTAGGGTCATACCCACCTGGGCTACATAATCCAAGAGCTCCTCCATGTCTCTTTTCATTTAGTCCAGGGAGGTACATCTCAGGTCATTCATACCCACATGTACAATGACAGAGTCATATTTGTACCTGTTGTTGAGGGATCTGAGCGTGTGCATTATGTGGTGGATCCTGGCACCTGACAGACAGCTGACTGTTACTTTTACCTTATTCAGCCTAGTGAGTGGGACATCAGTGTGCCTCACTATCGAGTCACCTATGACTAGTGTGTTGGGCATGCTGTTTTGCCTTAGGAGCTTTGGTTGAGTGGCACACTGTTTAGGAGAGTTATGTTTCTTGTGATTAGTATTGTGTTGTGGTGGTCAAGTGCGGTTTTGCTTTGCAGGTCTCTGCTGTTGGGGTAGATTTTTACTGAGAGCTTCCAAAAAGATGGGTGTGTGGTTTGTGTTTTTATGTGAAGGTGGTGCTGGTGTGTGTTCTGGAGGGCTATGTGTTCCATGTGGTGTGATGCAAGTGTTGACCTTCTCCTCTTGACCAGCTATTCCGGTCTTGGCTGGAGAGTGCGTGACTTCCAATTTGAATATATGAGTGCATCTCTCGCAAGTCTGAGTGTTGGGAGGTAAGAGGAGAGGGTTATCAGTGTACATGAAGCAGTTACTACATTGTCTCAGGATCCCCAAGTTCACCAGGTTAATAGGAGAAAGCACAGGGTACTGACCTTTAGACATGGCTGGAGGGGTGGGCATTAATAATAAGTATGGGAGCTGTTTCCTTGTAGAACATTTAGTGCTGGTAGTACTTTTGTGTGCTACAATAATTGCTACAAGAAGTCTGGTAAAGTGCTAGACTAATAAGCTAAAAAGAGTGCAGGAGAGGAGAGAACTAGCAGATCTAAGGGAAAAATTAAAGAGCAGACTTTGGCACCACTCAGAAGCTTGCAAACAGTCCTGGATACAGCAAATCTGTATCTGGACTAGACTAGTTACAGGAAAGTCGGGAAACAAGCTCAAATGCGGGCTTTTAAACCAGAACATTGAAAGAGGTGGAAAAACTGCCCAAACGGCCAATAAACTACAATTTCTGGACCAGAAACCATTCTTCTTGTGGTAGATAGGCTACCTAGTCCTCCCACTGATATGCTAGAAAGCTTCCCTCCAACACAGAAAGACTTGGGGGGGGGGCCCAAAGCTTACATACAGTCCTGGATACAGCAAATCTGTATCTGGACTAGACTTGTTACAGGAAAGGCAGGACAAGGCAAACACAGGCTTTTAGAACAGAAAGTTGAAAGAGATGGAAACACTGCCCAAACAGCCATTAAACTTCAATTTCTGGGCCAAAAACCACTCTTCTTGTGGTAGATAATCTACCTAGTACTTACCACTCCCACTAACAAGCTAGAAGGCTTCCCTCTAACACAGAAAGGCTTTGGGGTCTCAGAAGCTCACAAACAGTCCTCGATACAGCAAATCTGTATCTGGACTTGACTAGTTATATGAAAGGTGGGAAAAAAGCACTAATGCAGGCTTTCAAACCATAACATTGAAAGAGGTGGAAAAACTTGAAAATATAACCAGTGTGTGCACTTGAAAATGTAGCCAGCATGTATGATGCAAAATGAATTGATTTGTTTACGAATACAGTTTTAAACAAATTGTTATATTTTATAGAAATATATGTAAAATAAAGTTTTAGAAATAATAATCACTAACCAGTGTCTTGTACATTTGCATGTCTTCAGACATACAAAGTAGAACATTTCTTACAGAATCTTATTTTGTAGTCCAAGTTACACCTTTGGCTACTGACAATCACTTATTCTCAGTGCATTACCAAATTAAAAAGATGCGCCTGCAAAAATGTAATTGTTTTTGATTGCTTCAAATCATATTAAAACTATTATCGATACAGTATGTTTCAAAATGGAGAGGAAACAATTTGCCAACAGAAATCTAAGGATATTTGATATTTTCATGTTTTCTTTTTTAGAAACATCAGCTGAAATAATAAAGGCCCTCTCTTAAACAGAGGGATGGGTGGTAAACCCAAACATTTTCCAGTCATTCTGCTTGATAAAGAATTGATAGTGAAACATATAATGACTGATATCTCTGTTTGCACATATAAGAAAGTTGATGGTCCTGTTAATCAAATCTGTTGTAAAATCCAGCTAAAGCCTGAAACATTTGTTACCCACAAGAGCCAGTCTCTGTCTTTTTTACTGTATTTTATTCTTTTTTTCCTATTTTATGCTATCTGTCCTGTGTAGTTATTACATAATATTAATATTGTACTGAAATTAAATGACACACTTTTACATATAAATTTGTAAGGAATGTTGTTCCAAGAAAATTCTGAAAAAAATCTAAAAGATGCAAAACAATTTTGTTTTCACATAATCATGTTTCTTTAATAATATGGAAAATATTAGCTCATATTTTTTTATACAGTGCAACTTGCATTCTTGCATTAATTTATAGGCTCCCCGATCTGATTGCAGTAAAAGCTGTCACCCTGGGAATCGCAAAGCTCCAATTCAGGGAATGCCTATTTGTTGTTATGATTGTGTGCCTTGTTCTGATGGGGAAATTTCCAACCAAACTGGTAGGTGTTTTGCATTTTTTATAAAGTGAAAAAAATCCAGCTTAGCATACAAGTACAACACTTCCATGATAGTTGACTAAACAGAAGAACATAAAATTCCACATACCTATAATGAAAATATTGATTGTCAGTAATTCCTAAAGTCTTTGATTTTATATATCATATAGAAGGGCTAAAAGTTTATTTTGCATATTGCAGTAATAATGCATTCATTCAGAATATCTGAATGGATTAGACATTTTAATTACAAGTCCTTGTTTTTAAAGCATTTGTATTGTTTTATTCCTTGATCATACATACTTTGTTAACAAGGTAAGAGAACCTGACCAGGAATACTTTTCAGCCACAACCCATGACACAATAGCTAATACAATAGTAAGTAAGAAATGTAAATAGCAATAACATAGAAAAAAAAACAGTACTACCATTAAGGCAACTGAAAATAGTGTTTGTATAATATACATGACGGGTGTGACAGTGATTATGTAAAACAATTAACATTTATGAGAAAGCATACACTATTAATGCTAAAATGTACAAAGTAAACTTCATAATAAATTCAGAATATAAATGAATATAGAATTGCATGCAAACATATTGCATAACTCACAGTGCTGTAAGATATTACTACTGTTTAATGGATTAGAAGGTATTTTCAGTGTTAAGTGTTTAAAATGGGATATCCCTGCTCATCATGACTTCAGCTGTAGTCCAATCACTGCAGGGATGCCATGCACAATGAAACATTATTAGACACTGATTGTGGATGTCATCATATAATCTATGGGAGGGTTCATAAGCCATGTGAAAAATTGCAGTAATACCCTTGGAATGGGCACTTGTCTGTGATACCTTATGCAGTCTCCTGAAAAGTCCTGATTGACTGGATGTCCATCATCATGCTCATCCTTTTCTACAGGGTATATGTTGTCCCCTTCACCTCTATCTCCCTTCCCATGTAAGAGAGAAAGGCCATTTTGCTGACACCAGTCCTGCAGTCAGTCAGTCAGTCTGTCTGTTACTGCACTGTTAGACTTAGGTTCCCTAATTATAGAAGCCTCAATCCATGTTTTCACACATTTTTGCACCTGCCATGGTTGTCGCATCACTGCTGTGACTAATATGGTTAAAGACTGGTTAGGATTATCTTTGGATTTATATCCATGCCTTGTGTTCCTTGTCATCATTTGCTGCATTGCATGGTTTTTATTCATATTTTCTGTTACATTTAGTTATGCACTGTATGACTTAAATATCTCTTCTTGTTTAATATCTATATCTGGATCTACTTTTTCACCTGTATGCATCCTATGCATTCTGTTGCATTGTTGCATCCCTGAAATTATTTTAGTACCATCCGTGACATGCTTTTTATAATGAGAAACAATACAAAAAAGCATATCACATGTTGGGATATATAACATAGGAGGATATAATTTGTCAACATGTCTTGGAGAAATCTTGCTGAGGCCACATATCAGATGCTGGGATACACAGACTTGAGAGAAGTACCCAGCAACACAGGAAGATATAATATGTCAATTGGTCTTGTAGAGACCATTGCTGAGGCCGTGCTAATTGTGTGGAGTGCATTACAAATAAGCATCCCTTGAATACAATGTAAACCTCCTGAAGAGCATGCATTAGATGGAGGTTACCATTTCCTTTTTTTCCAGTTGAAGAACTGAGGGGTGTGGATTTGGTTGGGTGCATGTCATTGAATTACTCTGTACCAAGATGAGAAGCTGAAGCACTAGTTCATGAGAACAGCAGAGGGCACTATTGAGCTAGCTACACCTCTGTATCAAAGTGAGTGTTTTCATTGTAAAACTGCTTCAGATGTTTGCCATAGAAAGACAATTCGCTTTAATATAAAGACCCAAGTAAGTCTTATGATGACAGCACTCAGTTTGACACATAATTGATACATAATAAAGCTTCTAAAAAGATTGTTCTAGGGTTGTCTGTACTTTATGACATACAGAAATAAAGGCGGCCTATGATAAAGGTATTCCAGTGGCCATAGAAACAAGGAATAGCTCTCCCCTAAAGATTTTTAACGACACTGAGTACATGGAAAGTGACTCCAGTCCTTTCTGGTAGCTATGATTTTTGTTTGCAAGCTTCTTTTTATTAGGAACTTCTGTAGTATTTCAAGTTTCCATCTATCTATCTATCTATCTATCTATCTATCTATCTATCTATCTATCTAGCTATCAAGCTATCTAGCTATCTATTTATCAATCTATTTCTAGTGAGATACATTCCAAAGGGTAGATTATATTCTACAATGGGTCTAACCTGGACAATGTGCAGGGGATCAATAACTTATTTCATTTTTTTTTTTAAGAAATGCCCTTGTGATTAACTGTTATAAATAGGAGGACTTATGGTTGTAATAACGCGATTCATTAAGAAGGTGCCTTATACCCAGGTGCCCAGGACTCTGATGACATACTCATTGTAAACACAAATATCATAGCTGAAGTAGGTGGTAGCAATTTTGTATAATTTTTTGAAGGAAATGGTACTTCATTTATTAGCACCTTGTTTGAGCCTTTTCTCCATGCACCATGTGCTAACATTTAATATTTGCAATGAAGGGACTTTGTGACATTATTGATTTGATAATTACACTCAGCTTGCAAACATAAGCAAATATAGTTGGTAGTGATCCCTGTTGTCACAGCTGAGATTCTAGAAGGGATTATCAAAAATAAAAAGGCCAGTACAGATCCCCTGAGAAATATCTCTGGTCATCTTTTCTTCAACTGAGGAGACATCACTGACCCTCACAACATATGTTCTGTCCCTGAGTGAGTTTGCAAATCATCTTAACACATAATGTTATTCTCATATTTATAATCCCACCATGTGATATGGTATCAAAGGATTTTGCTAGTTCGAGATAGGCAGCATGAACGTTATGATCATTGTCCATAACCTCCAGGACCTTTTCAAGGAAGTTTAGAAAACTGAGGAACCGCTTTTAATAAATCTAAATTGTTGTGGTTTAAGTGTGACTATATTTTTAGAATACTGGTTTATGAAGTCAGTGACAATGCATTCTGTGGCTTTGCAGACAAAACTACTTAAGTTAATAGCCCTATAGTTGCCTGAGTTAGTGGTGTGGTCACACTTATGAAGAGGCATCACTACCACAATGTGCCATTGATCAGGAACATGCACTGTGATGAGGATTAGGTTGAAGAACTTAAAGTCCAAAAAATTCCACCAGTACCAAACAAGAGTCCAAAGTACCAACATGACCAAAAAAAAAAAAAAGAAGAAGCAGGAACTCAATTGTTCGCAGTTTATTCAGAAGGCAGAATGTAAAAAGCAAAGCTTTCGGTTTGCTTCGACTCTTTCTCAATGTAGATAAAAATCGTCCATTACACTCAACATTTATATCAAAAACCAGCCAATTAGTCACATAATTAATTACAATCAATTAGTATAAACCAGCCCTAAAAACATTTAAACCAACATTGCAGTTTCATATTAAAAACAATACAAACAATAAAACAATAAAACAACAATATGACATCATACAAACTCTCTTTTTAACTTTAAAATAGGTTTAACAGTATTTCTTATATTTAAACCTGCAAGCTTATCTTCCCTAAAATAATTTATCCAATTATATTCTGCAACTTCAGTTTTTGCTACAATATTGCCCCCTCTTACCCATTTATCAACCTTGTATATCATTCTGAACTTCAAGCTATGCTCATCTCCACATTCCATAACGTTTGCTTAAAGCATTCATTTCAGCTTTCCTTCTTATCTCAAATAAGTGGGAGGCTATTCTCTCTTTAAACTTTTAATTTATGCTAGCTATATAAAAGCTGTTACATGCAACACAATTAGCAATATATACTAAATTTTCAGTAGTGCATGTAGCAAAACTATCAAAGTAAAATATCTTACCAGTAATAGGATGAACAAAATAAGTATCAGTATTTATATTTTTTACAAAAGGAATAATTAAAACAAGGGATGGTACCTTTAGTATTAATTTTATAAGTAGTAATGCTATTTGGCACCATATCCTTATAGTTTCTGCTTCAAATTCCTTTCCTTCTTAAAAGTAAAAGAGGGCCCTTCTCCTACTATTTTCTTCAGTTCAGAGTTAGAAGCCAATATGGGCCAATTTTTAGTGATAACAGATTTGATTGTGTTATTATGTCTATTGCACTTGGTAATGTATCTAACCATTTTAACTGGCTCTTTTGGTCTCACTACCACTTTATCAGAAAAGTATGGTTTCCCGGGTGGTGGCTAGGCATGGGATTAAAACAGGAAGGGTTTTTTATGCTTGCCCAGTCATTTTTGTTCCACCATATAAAAATGTTAGACAATTGTTTATTCTCCATCTTTCTCCGTTCTCTTAACTTCTTAGGTTTTATATGTAAATGTTGGATTTAGAATACTGGAACATCAAAGGGCTACAGGATACCAATAAGAAAAAACTTTTCATGCATCTGACTCTTAAATCCACATCTAGTATTGTTTTTGTCCAGGAAACTCATGTTTTTGACAATCAATGGGACCAAGACAGAGGAAGACCTTGGATTAAGAAGATAATAGCTTCTGGGGCCAAATCTAATAGCGCAGGGGTTGCTATTATAATTAAAAACAAATTTATATAGGACATAGTAAAATGTGACTCGGATATTGATGGTAGATGGTGTTACTTTGTTACAACGGGCTAATTTATTGACAAACCCATATTGATTTTAAACATATATTCCCCGTGCTCAAATTTCATTATGCAGATTCATAAATTACTTGGTCTATTTCCTAATCACTACTACATAGTAGGGGGTGGTTCGAATTCATTACAGGATCCAAAAAATGATAGGACAAATACTAAGGCTAAATTTAATTCCTCTGCAACCCTATCCTTGTCGGAGCTCAAGGATGATTATAACCTTTTTGATCCCTATATCTTTCTTAAAACCACCCATAAAAATAACAAATTCACCTTTTTCTTAACTGCGCTAAAAGCTGGTCTAGATTGGACTTTTTTCTGATTTCCTCGTCTTTCAGCAACCAGGATATTTCTTTCTCCAACTACCCCAGAAGTCTTTCCAATCATTCTCGGCTCTCTCTCTCTATTCAATTGAAGGACATAAGACCCTTAAAGAACATAGCTATTTGGTGGCGAGTAAACCCTAACCTTCTTAAGAAAGTAGAAATCCTCTCACAAGTTGAGCTTTACCTGGACGAATTTCTCCAATCCAGTAACTCCCTACAGACTGCTTTAGACTGCTCTTGAGCTGTAACCAAGGCTATGATCAGAGGTTTTCTGATTAATAAAGCCTCATACTATAAGAAACTACTCAATAAGAAGGAATCAGATATTACATCTAAACTTCATAACATAGAAACCAAAATCCAACTAAAACACACTACTGAGCTTGAAAATCAAATTATTTTGCTGCAAAAGGAACTTTTATCTATGCAAGCGGACAACCGTAACTTTCATGAAATTAAATTTATAGCAAATTATTCGGAGCTGGCTCAATTCCCCTGTAAATTCCTGGCCAGAGTGATAAACATGAACAAGTCATCTCCATTTATTTCTGAAATTTCACATCAGGGGAAGGATTATCAGGGTACTACTGAGCTTATTGCTCTTTTTGAAAACTTATATTCTCAGTTATATGACTCTACTGAAAATTCTGTTAATAAGGAAGAGTTACAGTTTTTTTTTAACAAATTAACCTTCACTAAACTGTTGGAGAATCAAATGAAACTTCTAGACCGGGAAATTTCCACGCAGGAAATAACTATGGCTATTAATAGCCTTAAATCTAATAAATCACCTGGTCCAGATGGGTTTACGGCAGAACTTTATAAATGTTTTACTTCAAAAATCTCTAAAGTATTGCTTTTTTTGTATAATAATATCATTACCTCTGGTTTTAAGGATATACACCTGAATGCCTCCAGAACCATTTTTATACCAAAGCATAATGGTGACCCCAAAAACCCTTGGCATTATAGACCCATTTCTATCGTTAATATTGATATGAAAACTTTGGCCATAATTTTAGCTAACAGACTGAAGTTAGTTATTGCTTCCATTGTTTCACCAGAACAGTCTGGATTCATCATGGGCAGACAAACTATAGACCACACACAGTCTTTGGAAGCCATGATCTCTCTTTCTTCATTAAATAAAATTCCCCTTTATGCTCTAGCAATTGATGCTTCCAGGGCCTTTGATCGTATCAGTACTGAATTTCTATTCAGCAGTCTCCCTTTTTTTAATTTTCCAAACTCTTTTATCAGCACAATTAAAACCTTATACTCTAATGCATACACCATTCTACAAATAAATAAACAGATATCTAATAGAACTAAAATTCATAACGGTGCTAAGCAAGGTTGCCCCCTCTCCCCATTATTATTCAACCTCTACATTGAACCTTTATTCCTTTTGATCAAACAGAAAACTTATCATCACACACCTAGTATTTTTAATACCAAATTTTTTCTCTCTGCATACTCAGATGACCTAAACATTTACTTTACACTCCCTGGATCAGATCCGATTAAAATTCTATCTTCCATCAATTCCTTCTCTAACCTCACAAACTGCAAACTTAACAGAGATAAAACATTAATTTTTCCAATAAACATTTATTCCCCTTCCCCCAATATTTTCGCTAATACAGGTATAAGTATTAAACAACAACTTCAATATCTTGGGATATCCTTTTCCCAAGGGAACTCCTCTCAATATCAGGATAATGTGACAAATTGTTGGTCTAATATCTGGGGTGACATAAACAGATGGTCTAATCTTAAGCTTCCTTTTCTGGCCAGGACGGCTATCATTAAAATGAACATTCTTCCCAGATTTTTAAATATATTTAATGCATCAATGACTATAATACATAATAAATTCTTTAGAAATGTTATATCTCTTCTTTCAAAATTTATTTGGGCCCCCAGATCTGTTAGAATTAGTTATCTGAGATTTACATTCCCCATGGAACAGGGAGGACTGGGTTTACCTGACTTTAAAAATACTTTGAAATAATCAATGGAAGTAGAATTATAAACATTGCCTCCTACAATAAGACCCACTCTCCATGGGCACTGGCTTGGGTCATACTGTATAATAATTATGTTAAATCTTTAAGCATAAACCCAGCGGCGTTACCTTTCCTGAACAAAGAAAATTTGGGCAATGTTAAATTAATAAAAGGTATTAAATTTAGTATAAGGACACTTCAGTACCCTTTCAGTTCCCTGAACTTAATTCATTCCTTTAATATGCTGCAACCACTACACCTTAACCCTAACTTAAGAATGAATGGACACATGATAAATCTGGAACAATATCCCCTGCTCAAGTACATTTCTATTTCCGACCTATTTCCCTATAAACAGCAGTCTCTCTTGGAACTAAGAACTATTTTGAATTTACCTAAAAAAATATACAATCATATTAAGACAGATCAGAGAATTAATCCATATTTACCTGGAGAATCCCTTAGTTTCTGATATGGATATCTCAACTTGTAAAACATTGTGGAACTTGTTTCTTAGTTAAAAAAAAAGGATTTCAAATACCTATAAAGTTATCATGGCACTTAAATAAGAAACTCATCTTTTCCAATTCTTGGCTAAAACGTAATACTTCTATTACCCATAACCAGATTTCTAAGGCCTTAAGAATTAGTTCCAGGTTTATACCCCTTAAAAAACTTAAATATACTCAGCTCATGATAATGAATAATACGTACCTTACTCCCGACATACTTAATAAAATATATCCCAAATACTCCCCTCAATGTCAATTTTGCCCAAATCAAATAGATGATATATTACATGTTTTCTGGAGTTGCAAATGCACTTACAGGTTATGGTGTGCCCTGAGAGTTATACTGGAGAAAATTGGGTACGGAAAGTCTACTCTCTCTTGGGAATTTACTATTCTCCATATCCCACCTCCGGGGTTACCTGAGAGGAAATACAGAGTTTTGATCTCTATCTTCATGTTAATTAAGTATTATATTTCTTTGAACTGGAAAAATAGGCAAATACTATCCTGGGAAGGGTTCAGGACCCTAGCTATTAAGCACATCAAGGCACATAAATACTACAACATGAATCATAAACCTTTTCTTAAAGAGTTTTGGAGAATACTTTTTTAACTTATTTTAGTATGATTACATGCTTCCTTACGTATTATCAAATGTTATATTGTCTTCCTTCTTCTTTACATAATTGGGCAATGTATAAATGTACATAGTTGTTGTCAAGGTTGTATGTTTCTTTTGATATTTGTGCATATATTGTTATTATTTGTTGTATGTCAGTTATGATAAATAAAATAATAAAGAGAATTTAAAAAAAAAAGAAAAAAAAAGAAAAGTATGGTTTCCCTAAAATTTCATGCTCACCCATAATATTATATACATTGTGTTGTACCATAGCATTAGGATATCCCCTAGATTGAAAATCCATGGACATATTATATAACTCTGACAAGAATGATTCGTTTTTCGTATTGATGCTACTGGCCCTAACAAACTGACTCTTGACAACACTATTAAATATATGTTTGGGATGCATACTAGTATAGTGCAAAAATCTAGATGTGTGTACATTCTTCTTATGGATAGTAGTATCAATTAACTGTCATTCTTTTAATAGAGTGATATCAAGAATATCAATTTTAGTATCAGAAAACTTTAAATCAAAAGTTAAAAAATCAATAGTGGTCAGCAAATAGTCAACATAAGTTCTCAATTCCTGTACATCACCTGACCAAATAATAAAAGTGTTGTCAGCAAAACATTTGTAATACATTACCCATGACTCTTTGAAAGTTCCTAATGCATAATCAACATACATAAAACGCCTCTCCCAATTAGCAAGAACAAGGTTGGCATAGGTGCTTGCCACAGGGGTTCCCATAGCCACCCCTAATTGTTGATAATATAGGTGACCATCAGATAGGAACACATTATTTTCCAAGACTATCTCTAGCATCAAACATATTGTTGCAACTTTAGAAGGAGAAAAAATATTATTATCCTTATTACTATTCTTATTTTTAGTAAACCGTCCATATAAGGTCAGCAAAAATCATTAGAATCCTTTATATAACTCTGACTATACTTTAGTAAAATATGTAATTCATTCTCCAAATACTTAGATGTTGCTGCTGTAATCCACTGACTTCCAGACACTATAGGCCTCATGGAAGGGACCTGTATATTTTTATGTATCTTGGGTAAGCTGTAAATAACAGGTATTACTGGATTAGATACATATAAATAATTATTAAACTCTGGCGTTATTGAACTATCCATAAGTAGGTCATATAAGTGTGCTTTGACCTTATGAACAGTCTCATTCAACTACAAAAAAGAAACAGGCTTAAATGCAGCAGTAACAGATAAGAAACCGTGCATCCATTGGAAATACTGTTCTCTATCCATAATCACTATCTTACCACCTTTGTCAGCTTGTTAATTGCAATATTATTATTACAAAGATTTGCAAAATCTTGTATTTTACCCTGTGATAGATTATAGAAACAATCTACTTTATTATTAAAATATTTATCATAGATTTCCTTTTCACATAATTCATAAAATGCTTTAACAAAGGGTGTACTGTTAGGAACAAATGTGCTTATTCTTGCCAAACTAAATTATCACTATCAGTGGTCTTATATAATAATTTAAGCTCAATATTACACACACATAAACTTAATTTTATCAATAAGATATTAATCATTCCTTGTGCTGAAGGTACAAACATTAGACCTTTATCCAACAGTTTTAATTCTTCAGTAGTTAAAATATTTTTAGATATATTCAATACATTAGAACCAACAGTATTTATCTGCTGCTGGTTTTGCTCCTTGTAACAGGGCTCGTTCTCAGTACTTCCTACCTGAGGTCCCACCTGTGTCTGGGTGATTATTGCAGTCCATTATTGCTGATAACTTCTTTTTCTGCTGCTGCTCCTCCCTCGTTGCAGTTTCTGTATTTGTATTGGGAGTTTCAATTGAATTTTCCCTGGTGATAAAAAAAAAAAAAAGCTGCTCATTACCAATACTGGCAGAAGCTTGGTTGAAATTAGCAGTCGATACATCAAGGGAACTCGCACCATTGTTAGTTAAGTTGGTTTGTGCAGTTTGAGACGAAAAACTTAAAGAGGGGATCAGCTTGATACAGTTTATAAGAAACCAAGAATGCTGCCAGGATCCAATGAAAAAGTGGTTTTGGCGTGCAGAGCAGTTTTAAGGATAAGGTATTTGGATGAAATGGGGGTGTGAGACTTGTATGTATGGGATGGGGATGATAGTTTCAGGAAGTAATTTGAAGCAGGCTTGTTAGTCTGTATGTTGGCAATGTCATTAGAGTTTGAATATGCATTGCCATTACAGATAAATGCTGAGCAGTGATGTGAGTTATTTCTTGTAGCTGAAGAACTTTTAATTGTTCTTAGCCTCAGAACTAATCCCTCTTTCATGATATGCTTTTCTGGACTTAATAGCAATATTCAGTTTTTAGTGAGGGATTTAATATTTTCATTGTAATGACAGATTCTGGAATTAATAGGTTATTTAAGCAGATTATTGCTTCTATTGTAAAGTATATTTCTATATACTGACCATGGTGTGGGGGTAGTTGGTGCTATTGAATTTACCTAAATGAGCATAAAAATACATGGCATATGTGGCTGAATATCTTGGTTCCATTATTTTTGCTTTCCCTCTGTTAATTGTTGCATATTTGTTTATTCCTTTTTAAGTTAAAACATGTGCATTAGTATTCTGTTTCATAACACAAATATGAAAAATATACCAAAATAAGCCAACAGTTCTGAAAATATAAAGAGCAGGAGTTGTGGTAAATTGTTACCATGCCAGTAGATCTGTACGGCGATTGATGAAGTGCCAAGGTGTTAAAGAGCTGCTTCCAGTACCCAGGGTTCAAGGTCTGATTAATACTACCTTCATTTACCTACTGTAGGTCTCTGAGCAAGTCAGTTAACCAGACACTGCCACAGGGTCACCCCTAAAAAGAAAAAATGTGTCCAGTGTGCTTACGCCATCAACAAACACGTAAAATAAAAAAATAAAGAGATGTGAGAGATAAAGCAATTTTCATGGGGCTTGTGTAAAACTGCAATCATAAAATATGGGTAAAGTAAACAATCTATAAATAGAGATCTGAAAGTACGTTCAGGATATATTTTGTTTTCGTGGAGGTTTTTTTTGTTGTTTTGTTTTCTTCAAAGACCTTTATTGAATTATCACTTGTGACACAGGAAAATTTGCATTTATATAAAACTAATCAAATTATATTAACATAACAAACATTATACTTCAGATATATTGCTATATATCATATATCCTATGCAATAATGCATACATCATTCAATTCCTGCCTTTTTTAACAAGAAACATCTTTATTAAAGCATCATTTACTAAATAGAAAATCATACATTTATATAAATGAAAAGAAATGGCACCGATACAATCCTAGTTGCAAGCATTTTACATCACAAACCATACTGTCACATTCCTACTTGCAAACATTATACATCACTTATAATCTATCTAATCGTTCTCACTCAAACATCATATAGCTCATTTAAGTCCTGCCACCTTTTAGACCTCATTACTCCCTTACATGTATTGTTCCCACAATTCTCATTTTTATCTACATAGTTTGCTCCTACACTTTTCTAAAGATTTAAATTCCAGTTGTTTTATCTCTGTTACTATATTCACTACTTCCAGAATAGTTGGTTAAGAGGAAGAGCAGGATACTTGCAATGGATTATGAAGAAAATTAAAAAAGAGAAACATAGAGTGGAATTAAGGTCATTAAATGGGAATGATTAAAAAAACTATGTAATATAAACAAGCTTTTCATATTTGTGTACTAATTTGTCGTTATACAATAGAGATAAACAAAATCAGCTTCAGAACGCTATTTTCATTTTTCCCCAAATTCATTCATTTTCTTTTGTCGCTGTAATATTTTTTCAGATGCCACTGACTGCAAAAAGTGTCCAGAAGACTCGTGGTCAGACGAGAAAAGGTTAATCTGTATCCTAAAGCAAGTAGAGTACCTGTCCTTCGAGGATTCTTTGGGATCAGTTCTGGCTGCCTTCTCCATTGCATTTGCTATCTTTCCTGCATGCATATTTTGGATATTTATTAAATATCGGGACACGCCAGTAGTGAAAGCAAACAACTGTAATCTCAGCTACTTCCTCCTCATAGCACTCATTATGTGCTTCCTCTGCTCCTTAATATTCATTGGAAAACCTAATGATATAAGCTGCTTGTTAAGGCAATCTGTATTTGGTGTAATATTTTCTGTTTGTATCTCTTCTATTCTAGCAAAAACAGTTATTGTGTTTATTGCATTCAGTGTAAGAAGGCCAGGAGGATACCAGCAGAAGTGGCTTGGAACTAAAACTCCAGTTTTTATTGGACTTTGCTGTATCACTCTACAGGTCATGATTTGTACTGTTTGGGCCACATTTTCATCACCTTTTTCAGAAAAAACCACAAGTCTGTACAATGAAAAAATAGTAATTGAATGCAATGAAGGGTCAGTCACCATGTTTTATTGCATGCTGGGATATCTTGGGATTTTGGCAAGTGTGTGCTTCATAGTTGCTTTCTTAGTGCGAAAATTACCAGACAGATATAATGAAGCAAAATTCATCACATTCAGTATGATAATATTTGTTAGTGTTTGGCTGTCTTTTATACCAGCATACCTAAGTACCAAAGGAAAATATCTGGTTGCTGTGGAATTATTTGCCATCTTGTCTTCAGGGTTTGGGCTTCTGAGCTGCATTTTTTTCCCAAAGTGTTATATTATCATGTTAAGACCAGAGCTAAATACTAAAGAATCTGCAACACGAAGCTCACACTAAAATTAATTCCGACAAGAAGACATTTCTAGTTCATAAAGATAAGAAATAAAAATATTAGGTTTCATTAGACAATATAAGAATATGAAACATGTATATTTTACTGTTCCTACTATTGGTATCCTATTTTAATTAGAGAGAACTTTCCACACAGTATAATAATATAGTGACATAGGTTGAGACATTAGGTAGGAACATTTTTCAGTGTACCATTTCCTTATGAGTCATGGAGACCTACAAACATAAATATTTTAATTTTCTGAAATACAGCTTCCAAAAATAATAAGATTTCTATGTTCTACTGCTGCATGGATATGGAAGTTTAGTTATCATTAACACATTTGCATGTATTATGCAAATGTTTACAGTTTTCAGGTGTGCCCCCCCCCACACACAATCCTATGTAGAAATGCAGTAACATGTACATGTGGGTCTAATAACAGTGGAGCACAGATTACCTGAGCTGGCCCAATGTACAGGATAGATTGTTGCATGTGTCCAATATGCAGGGGTCTGTGTGTTACGTTGTTGTGTGTTGTATATTGTGCGGAAGTGGTCAGCATGTAGGCATGGAGGGTTGTGTCTCGGTGGCCTATGGCCAGTACTGTCAATGACAGGGCTATGTTCTGACAACTGCAGTGCCAACTACAATGCATCCCAGCAAGACCCAATTCAGCAGTCATCCGTACTTGCTGTTCCGATGTCAGTATCTGCTACCATCTGAAAGATGGACATGCCATGAATGTGGGCCCAGACATACACACAGTACACAGGTGGAAGTACCCTAGACAGAGTACATAAAATTTAACTGTCGACTGCACACACCATTGGAATTGTACATACAGGTTAGCAGCACATTAGTTGTCTGTGTAGTATGGAATACTGATGTAGTCTAGCCAATCACTGGCAGACCACAAAGGGCACAGTTATGAATTAATGAGAGACTGCCTATGTCCCCGCACAAGGCAGCATAAGGGGAATGTCCCAGATATATCTGTGAGTCAGCTGCAAGAAGCTTCCATATCATAGATGCACTCAGCTCACCCCCCCATCAGCCACAAGTTTATCACAGGTCATATCCCTGCTGCTGGGAATGAGTAAAGTATGACTCCCACTTCTGTACAGGAATACCCACAGAATGCAGCATGTTGAAGAAGTGTCCCATGCAGGTGTGTCACTAGCTGTAAGCAACACCCTGCCAGGATCCTGAACAATGGGTTAATATGGACAGGAAGTATTGCCATTAACACCTCGCACACTTACCCTGTCACCCCAGGGGAAACCAGTGATTCATAGCTTGGGACTCTAGGAGTGACAGAATGGACTGGCCTGCTGCAGATGGCCCACATCACTACCAAATGCCCTACTCTTCTCTGTCAAAGGCCTGTGCCTCACCCTCACTGCCAGTGTATGTTATCTCATGGGATCCCAACTAACAACATAACACAGTCCACAGAACACAAATGCAAGGCCATGTCGATAAATCCCAGTAGCATGCCCACCATGTCTTACTGCATGAACTATGGACCAACCCCTAAATACTGCTGGGATGAAGGGACAACTATAGGGATACTTCTCAGATATTGCTTGCATAATGTTAGGAAGAGGATAGAATAACAGAGTGGGGGGGGTGTAGAAGCATGGATGCCATGGAGTGTGTGAAGTCTGAAACTCTGATGTGTGCCCATAGTACCCCTGCCTACAAACCCAGTAATGGGTGGCTACAAACCTGCTTGTAAACCACAATGTGAAGGTGAACTGACCAGGTATATGGGCCCTGCCTCTGGGTGCCCTGGTTGAATCTGTATAGCTGAGAGGTATGGCCACATCAGGATATGTCCATTCTGTTATGTTGATAGATGTACAAGCAGGGGATCCTCATCCACCACAGTACCAAGATGCTGGAGCATTTACACAGACCCATCAGCAAGTGTCTGCAGCTACCCCTCCAGAATGGCATGAGTGTGCAAAAATATGTAGGCTGCAGACCACAATACTGGACACAGCTTCATTCGCCTTGTACTTCCCAGGAAATAACTGTGAGCAAATAAGTATATCTGTCAGTAGTTGGTGACATAATACATCACAGTGTAAAGCAGTACATATGGCTGAATATCTCTGCTAACACCAACCATGTAACACAAGCAGCACAGACACAATAGTTACAGTATCCGACTATCCTTCGCCCATTGTGATTCCATATTGTCAACCTATCTACAGGTATCCTGCAGAAACAGGTTGCTAGCTGTCTAGCTGTAGGTGTAGAACACAAAATCCTGTACTGGTGTACAACCTACCTGGAATGGATTCACTCACTCAATACAGAAGGTCATACTGGGCATGCTTATACACTTAGAGAAATGAAGCCTATGTCTGACAACAGCAGTGGACTATACATATCTGTTTGTCACAGATGCCTGTGTACACACATCACATTGCACACCATTCATGCCTTGCACACACATTCGATAAGAATACTCACACATATCCAAGGCCAACACATTATAATAGGTCAAAGACACACACACCTACAGATGTGGGGAAGAGAGAGACAGACAGTGACAGAGATTGCCATCATGAGGCCTGTCCCACCCACCACACATCCAATTGGCCAATATCACATGATGTGTCAATGTCGATCACTGTAGACATTTGCATTTGGTAGCCTTTAGCCCTATAGTGTATGTGGTGCTTGTGATAACTGTGTAACATGATAGTACAAATCAGTATTCATCTAGCATTTTTTACCCAGTCCTCTCCAATGTAAAGTTGTGTGTGACTGAGTGTTGTGTGTGTGTTTTCAGAAGAATGGTTTATGGCCTAGTCACAGACACTGCACTTCTCATTGCCAGTGTTAGCACTCATGCTGATGTCAGTCACCTTGAAATAACCCTCTGGCCAGTTCTCAGCCCCATAAGCTTTGTGGTGCTTGTGATGACTGCGTAATGTTATAATGTAACATACTAGTTAGGTAGAAGTTCTAATCCCAGACATGGCAACTGTGCAACTCTGTATGTGTGTGCGTGTGTTTGTGTGTGTGCGTGTGTGGGCATGTGTGTGCGTGTGTGTGCGTGTGTGTGTGTGTGTGTGTGTGTGTGCGTGTGTATATGTTGTGATTAATGATTTTGAGGCCATTCACAGTCACCACATCTCCCATTGCCCAACTTCAGCAAGTCTGCTGATGTCAGACACCTTGAAATAGCCCTTTGGAGAATGGATAGCTCTATAATTTCCATGGCACATGTGATAACTGCATAATGTTATAGTGTAACATACTAGTTAGGTAGGAGTTCAAATCCCAAACATGGCAACTATGAAACTCTGTGTTTGTGTATAGAGATGAATGATTTTGAGGCCATTCACAGTCACTACACCTCCTATTGCCCTATTTTAGCAAGCCTGCTGATGTCAGTCACCTTGAAATACCCCTTTGGATAACTACCAGCACTATAAGCTCTGTGGTGCGTGCCATAAATGTGGAATGATGTAGTAGAAATAACTACATGGGTATGGGTTTGAATCTCATCTGTGGTAAGTGTTTGTGTATGTACGTCAAAAATTTTGGCCCCATTTACACCCAATACACATCTCAGAGCCTGACTTTACCAGTCCAGCAGAAATCATCCACCTTAGAAGTACATAGGTTCATAGGTTCATACTAGGCTATCTGCCCAAGGGCATTTATAAGCCTAGCCCAGAGTTTTGTGGCTTTCGCCACCCCTTTAGTTTGAAGGAAACTATGCCCATTGTTTTACTGTGCCTCTGTCAAGCAGTGACACTGAGGTAATCCCTGGGGTATATCTGCAATCTCCCATCCATTGGTCAAGATTTATCGTGAACAATGCCAGCGAGGTGCTCTACCTCACATGTACCGGGATTTTGTTCCACAGCATAGGGAGTCTCTGGGTGATGAATCTGTCCCTCCAGCACGTCCTATTAATAACCGTGTCAAGGTTTAAGTCTCCCACCTTGTAGTTCTGAGGGATCTAGATTTTTTGAGGTGAAGCATGTTCATCAATTCTGGGTTGGACATGGCCTTATATGTCAGGCACAGGTCACCTCTGAGCAAGCGGTAAGCAACTGAATAGAGCTGGAGTTCTTTCAGTTGGGCAGCATAAGACATATTTTTGAGACCCTTTATCCTTTTGGTGAGGAACTTTTGGGGCCTTTCCAGCTGCTGCAGGTGTCGGGTCAGATAAATTCTGAATGGGGCATTGTACTCAATCATTGGTCTGATGAGTGATGAGTACAGGGGGACGATGACCTCCCTTGATCTAGATGTGAATCCCTTCATGATCAGGTGGGCAATGTAGAAGGTCTTCCTAACTACTTTAGCAAGGTGAGTGCCAAATGAAAGGTTACTGTCAACCTGGGTCCCCAGATCCCTGATAACCTCTTCTGTGCTCAGTGGATTGCCACCTATATGGTAGCTAGGGGTAACCTTGTTTTTCCCGAAGGGTATGACTATGCATTTCTTGGCGTTTAACTTTAGGCCATGGCTCTGGCACCAGTTATCCATTTCTGTGAGACCCTTCTGAAGGATATCTGTGTCAGATGTGTTCTCAACTATGGCACCCAGTTTGCAATCATCTGCAAACTTTGTCAGCCATAACCCTCCTGTGTTTGCTTGTACTTCTGAAAAGTAGATGCCGAACAAGAGTGGGCCCAGGACTGAGCCCTGTGGGACACCACTTGTGACAGGCTTTGAGTCTGACATGGCGCCAGCAACTCTGACCCTGTGGGTTCTGTCACTTAGCCAGTTTGTAACCCATCTTGTGATGTATGGGTTTACATTTAAGCTGATGAGTTTATCAATGATACCTGAGTGGGGTATTGTGTCGAAAGCTTTTGCCAGGTCGAGGTAGGCTGTATGGACTGCCCTTCCCTCATCAATGGCCTTGGTGACTGTTTCGAAAAAGTCAACCAAGTTTAAAAGGCATGATCTGCCTTTGACAAAGCCAAACTGGGTTGGATCCAAGGTCTGCAAGTTCCCTATGTCTTTATTTATGAGTTCCATTATGATCCTCTCCATAGCTTTGCAGATCAGGCTTGTCAAGCTGATGGGACGGTAGTTTCCAGGGTCAGTGGAGGCACCGCCTTTGTGAAGTGGGACCACAGTTGCCGTGCACCACTCCTTGGGTACGTATCCTGAGGTGAGGCTAAGATTAAACAGCTGTCCTAACTGCGGGTTTAATTCCTCATTGAGTTCGTGGAGCACACAGCCGGGCACACCATCTGGTCCCATGGATGCTGTGTTTTTTGCCTTGGAGAGAGCAGTTCTCACCTGAGTGTTAGAGATGTTTGGGGGGCTACAATCCTCTGGTATAGATATCTTTCCTTTTGGGGGGGGGGGAGAAGTTTGCACTGAACCTGTCAGCCAGTATGTTGGCAATGTCTGTAGGTTCAGTGATTTTTACATCATTTTGAACTAATTCTGAGCATATCTGGGAGTTTCCTCCCAGGTTTCTAACATACCTAAAGAAGGCCTTATGATTGTCTTTTGAGTCCTTAGCAATTTTTCTCTCAAAATTTGCCTTGGATGATTTTATGAGAGCTCTTAGTTTTTTACTTATAATGATCAAAGGTGTCTTACCTTTTAAGGATTTTGCTCTATCTTGTAGTAGCTTCCTCCTTTTGTTGTAGAGCTTGTTTATGGCTGGGGTCCACCAGACTGGACGCTTGCCTTTGGTACAAAGAGTCTTTGTTTTGTTTGGGATTGCCTGATCCATGCAGTTCTGTAGGTGCTGGTAGAAGGCATTTGTAAGTGATTCAGCGGCTTGAGTAATGTTTTCCGCCGGCTCGGGGGTCTTAAAAGAGACCACACTAGTCTTTAGAAGTGTGAAGTCGGCTTTTGAGAAGTTCTTTACTGTGGTCTTTTTTATCTCAGGTGGGGGCGTGACGAGGACCTCCAGTGAGATTAGTTTATGATCTGATCTCACCAGTGAGGGGTATACTTCTGGTGTTGAACATTTTGATCCCATGTTCGTGATGATGAGATCAAGTATGTTTTCACCTCTTGTGGGGATGGTGACTAGTTGTTCCATGGCATTTGAGTTTATGAACTCTAGGAACCTTTGGGCTAGAGTGTTTGGGCTTGAGTAGTGATCCCAGTCTATATTAGGGTAGTTGAAGTCACCTAGTATGATGGTGTTTGGAGATACATTTATCCCCTCCAGTGTTTTCAGGAAAGCTATGTGAGGTTCCTGAGTTTGAGAGGGTGGCCTGTAACATGCTACAAATTGTAGAGCAGTCTTGCCTATGGTTAATTGCACCTGGATGGTCTCCGATGCATCGTGCGTTGCCACCAACCTTGAGGTGTGGGTGTCCTTGATGAATATGGACACCCCCCCTCCTTTCT
The DNA here is from genome assembly GCF_019279795.1 of Protopterus annectens. Taxonomy (NCBI): domain Eukaryota; kingdom Metazoa; phylum Chordata; order Ceratodontiformes; family Protopteridae; genus Protopterus; species Protopterus annectens. The sequence continues at coordinate 242,475,850 of NC_056739.1, forward strand.
TGGTGTTGTCCGGATTTTGGGGCCGGAACGCATGATATGAGGTAAAACCTGATATTGCTGGGGTGCTCTCAAGAGCCTTGAACCAGGTTTCAGTCACAGCACAGACATCGATGTTCTCCATACTGAGAAGGGCCTCGAGTGCGTGCATCTTGAGGTTGAGACTTCTGGCATTGAGCAGCATTACCCTTAGTTTTTTCCTTTTGTGTTCTAGGGTGGTAGGTTTAGAATTTGAGCCTTGCCTAAAAAAGGCACTATGGGGGTGGCAAGAGCCTTTGCCAATATCCGGAAGCCCAGGGGTGACAGGTGCAAGCCTTCCCTTGCGAAGCAGCGTGGCTTGCCAACCCTAAACCATGTCAGGTCAGCGGTGCATATGGTAAATTCTTAACCATAATGGTCTGTAAAGATTGTTAGATAGAGGTTTGATCCTCACCCCTGGCAAATGTAAATGTGTGTTTTGGGTGAAATTATTTTTGGGATCTCTCACGCACTACATCACTCAATGCCAGTATTTACAAGAGCTGGTGATGTTCTTCACCTTAGAAGTACTTTGAGACAACAGTCACCCTATAAGTTCTGTGACACGCATGTTAAATGCGGTCTACTAGAGTAGCAATACATAGCTAGGTAGGGGGTTGATTCTCAGTAATGGCAAGAGCATGTGTGTGTGTCTGTCATCAGTTTCCTGCGTGGAGGCTGCTGTGATTGTGTAATAACAGGATCCATCGTGGGGTGGGTTTTGCTAAATTATTATGTTGAGGACCTAGTATATGTCACAATTTCCACCTTACAAGGACAGCAGATGCCAAACACCAGAGGATATGGTGTAGACAATCCAAAGCCCTACATGTGACATTATGGATTGGTGAACAATATAGGCAACCCTACTATTACTCAGAGAACACTCTCCACCCATGTCTCATACACAAACACACTTGGCTAGGCAACAACCACTATATTAGTAGTCCCCTGCATATTACCTCACAGATAGTAACCACGGTGTGATTGTTGTGGACTACATGCCTGTTGACCACAATAATGGTACTGATATCAGAATGTACTGTGATGTGTTACATCTCTTGACTGTGTGTTATCCAGCAAGTAAAAGGACATGGCACCCTGTTACATCCCTGCAGTAGGCAAATAAATGCTTACAGTGGTCCTTTTGCTATGCTCCCAACTGGACTCCTACAACAACTGTAGAGTCTGATAATGTAACCCACAAAGGGGATACCATGCCTTATACACATGCCCTGTATGGACAGACACCACTAACTCCACTGAATACCTGTATCATGCTGTGAATGTAGGTGCAAGCACGACCTCAGTTCCATAGCTAGGTTTCACCAAATGAGGTCAGGAATGCTACATCAGAAGATAACAATCTGTCCATACAACATGCCCCAGAGACCTCAAGTACACTTCCACACATCAAAGAACATGCATGTGCACAACCCAGACACTGTCCATGTTATGGAATGTAGATCATTTACATGGGAAGCAGTGCACATCACTGGCCACCCACAATAGTATCCCAGATGAGTGAATGGTGAATATAATACCCACCTTTGGTGACCACTCCAGGGTCTAAACCCCTGATCCACACTGGAGACCATTGTCATGTGGCCTGATGCCAAGGTATTCCCTTTGCCTAGCCTTGTATAGCCTTCAGGCCCATTCACCTACTACACACCTGTGAAGCAATGAAACTATGCATCTCATTACTGGCAAGTGTGTGTGTGTGTGTGTGTGTGTGTGTGTGTGTGTGTGTGTGTGTGTGTGTGTGTGTGTGTGTGTGTGTGGAGATTACTGACAGTTCTAATTTGCAATCATATACAAATGTAGCCAGCCAGAGAACACTGATATTGGCCTTGACTTCAGAAAAATAAATGCCAAAATGGAGAGGTCCAAAGACTGAACCCTAAAGGACTCCACTTGTATCTGGCCTCTTTGTAGTGGTGGACTCCCCACTTGCAACTTCTTGGGTCCTGTCTATGAAACAGTTGGCTATCCACTGGGTGACATATGACTTTGTACCTAACCTCTTCAGTTGTAATGTCCAAGGGGGTATTGTTTCAAATGTCTTGGCCAGGTCGAGATAAGCAGTATGAAGCATTTTGCCCTCATCCATTGCTTTGATGACCTTCTCAAAGACATCCGTCAGGTTGAGTAGGTATGATCTGCCCTTGGGAAAACCAAACTGGGTTGGGTCCAGTGTCTGGAGGTTTACTATATTGCTGTTGATTATTTTCATAATTCCTTCCATAGCTTTACATATAAGACTAGTGAGACTTATGGGTCTATAGTTTCCAGTGTCTGTAGATGGCCCACCTTTACGCAGAGTGATGACTGTTGCTGTTCTCCATTCATGAGGCATGCAGTCTATTTGGAGGCTATAGTTAAATAGTAATTACAGGGGCCCTGATAGGCCATGTTTCATGCTATTTAGAAGGCATCCTGGGATATTGTCTGAGCTCATTGATGCAGTGTTATTGGCCTTTGAAAGGGCATTAAGGACCTATAATAGTAGTTGATATCAAAAAAGCATTTGATTCAATAATGGGAGAATATAATTTTAGCAGAAACCTAAAGACAATATGCGAGTCAGTGTTTAAAAATATTAAAATTAAGGTTTTAGTAAATGGTTGGTTAAATGAAGAAATAAAGAGGAATATAGGTATAAAACAAGGATGTCCAATGAGTAGTATTTTATTTGTAATGGTTATGAATAATGCAATAAGAGGATTAAATGAAGAAATGAAAAGCAAATATGTACATTAAATGGCAATGATATATAATTATTATTTTTTAAACTTATTATTATATCTTATGCTAATATAATATGAACAGCTAAAATGGAGAAGAAATGAAGAAGGTAGCTATAAATGTGCATGATAGATTGCAAGAAGTTGGATTAAACATTAATAAAGAAAAAATGTAAGGGTTTTGTAGATGATAAAATGCTGGATCAATATCAATACTAGGAAATGATTTAGGAGAATATGATATATTGAAGGAACAATGGAAGAAATTTTGAGAGATCTAAAAGGACTTAGTATTATGTGAAGTGGGTATAAATTGTCATTCAATAAAAAGTACATTGATAAACACAATATGTATGTGAAATTTATTGTATACAGCTAGTGTATATATGATACCAAGAGATTGGAGAAACATCATATTGAAATTATATTTCAACTTATCTGAGGATCCAGATTAAATCCAGGTATTATATATGGAATAGGAGGAAGAGGGTTTAGCCTCATTAAAATTATATAAGGTCTTGCAATGAATACATGAAAAAGAAAATAAGTTGGTAATAAGTATATTTAAGGAAAAATATAAATGAGAATAGGGAATAATAAAAAGAATAAAATGGAGAGTGAATTAAGAAATGAAGATATAAGGATGCACCAAGAAAAATATGAAAGGGTGGATGTGGAAAAAAAGAGCGGGAGTTTATACATATGAAAAGGGATGAGATTTTAATAAAGAAGCAATATAGTGATTAATGTAAGTTCCTTGCAAATATGTAAATAGTAAATAGTTCTACAAATAAAGAAACCCTACACTTTTTTGAGCAGGGATGCAGTTTGTTGCTATACTTCCTGCTTCCAAATTGGGAAGAGCGGTAGATCAGAGAAGCAAGGAGAAAATATGATGAAAGCAATCATTTCAGAGGAGCTATTCTTTTGTAGTGAGCAGAAACTGTTGAGAAAGAAGATCGAAAGATTCAATACGATGTACTGTCTGCTATACCAAATGGACTCAAGCTATTCCACAAAAGGAATAAGCAAATAATGCGGGGAGCATGAGCTTCTAGAAAAGGTGCCTGTACGCAACAAGAAAGGAGAGGTATACATTCAGAGTAATGTGAAGGTGGCCGAACCTTCTCAAGATTCAGAATTACTTTTCCAGGAAGAATTATTGAAGTAGAGAGTGAGACACAGAAAAAAATGTATTAATAATTAATACAACCCTCCAATCAGGAGGGTTGAGGGAGGTTCATCTACAGGATTTAATCAATGAAAGTGAATCAAAAAGTGAGAAGGTGATTTCATGGGGAGATATTATGGATAAAAATTCAAGAAGAAGAAGTGGTGGAAGTGATAAAAGAGAAGGAAAAAGTATTTTGCAGACACAGTGAAACATGGATAAGGAAGTGAATAAAAGATGACTGAATGAAGAAGAAAGAAACATTTAGTAAGAATAAGTTGCAAAGAAGAAAAAAGCTGGACACTTATGACATATAGGATAACATAATAGCATCACTGGGTATTTCACCAAAAGAGTTAAAAGAAGTTATTCATATTAAAATGAAAACTTATTTCTTATGTATTATCATTTGAATCAGAACAGAGGATATTTCATAACTATTAGGACAATACAGCTAGCAAAAAAGTGTAATCCATGCAACTTGTTTAGTTTAAAACATTTAACAGAGAAACAAAAAAAATTATGTTCAGTGTCAAATTGAAGTAGAAAAAGAATCATACTCTTACTTATTTAAACTAAGTGCTTTCTTTTTCACTGTATTTCCACCTTAACAATTATAGCTATGGTTTTCAGCCTACTTAGGTGTTCACTTGTAGATTTATATGCATGTTCATTAATAATGTTCAGTAGTAATATGTTTTTATTACACACAAACCTCATGAAGTATTTATTTGGTACAAAAGTGATCTTTGTTAAAAGTTGTTTAGTTTATAAGTTACTAATATTTATTCTTGCTAGATGTTTGGTGTCAGATCTTTTTGTTAGTTAATTAGTCATTTTGATATTGAATTGTTTTTTTAATTAAAAAAAGTTTTGATTAATAAAGTCTGGATTAGTAGATTAGCCTTAATAAGCTGTTCTTATATTGAATATTTTATTTTGTCTCTAGCTATTAAGTTTCATTTCTAAGGTAGCACAGTCTCAGTTTACACTATGCTATTAAGGAGGAAGGGAGCCTTGGTTAAACAACTGAGTTTAATGCATTTTTTGCTCTTATTAGAACCACCCTCTGTAACCTCTCCCTTGCTCCAAATAACCTGATTATATATAAATTAATGAATGTCTTTAATGCTTTTCATTATACTTAATTAGGATTGCTTGTTTGCGTGTTTCAATAGATATCCCATTTTAACTTAACTGAGAGCTACCTACTATTTTATTTATTTTGCAGGACATATTTTAAAGTTTGAAATATTTTAAAGTTTGAATGTTATTAGTGAACTTAGGAACATAACATAGTTTAAAGAGTGAACTTCACATCCTCCACACTGCAAAGTTTCTGCTTGGTTTAAAGATGTTATTGACATTGCAAAAAAATATGACAATAGAGGTTTATGGACTGGGAGTTAGAAGTGTAGTTTTGCATTAGAAATGGAAAACGAAGACGTAATGCATATTCAAAGTAAGACAAATTTAGATGGAAACAAAGGTACTGTGAAATATTGTGGCAACAAAAAACTTTTTCCTCCAAAACAAAAGAGTGATTAATTAATTGTGACAAAAAGAACATGTTATAATTGTGTAAAACTGAGTCATGATTCAAAAATATGTGAATTTAAATGTTCTAAATTTGAAAAAAAAACAGGTAATTTATGGCTGGATTACTAGGATAATGCAAAAGAATGTAAGGAGAAATAGGTAAAAAGCATGAGACTGAATAAGAGATAAAGCAAGAAAAAGAAATAGCAAGAGGTCAAGGAAAAAAACAAAAGGAGCAGACAATAAGAGATAATAATGAGCAAGGAGAAGGTGGAAAAATAAAAAAACAAAAAGATAGAAAAAGAAGAATATGAATTAATGGTAGAAATGAGTGATGAAAAAATAGATGGAGAGTTGTGAAGGTAAGGAAAAATTCTACTGTGGATAGGAGGAAAAGATATGAAGAGAAAATGTAAGGATTTAGGTATGAAAGAAAATTAAAAAAAAACAAAGGGTAAAAAGGGGGGAATAAGTGACAACCTTAGCTATAATGTGAATAGTATAAAGAATGTAAAAAGACAATTATTAGTACTAGAATGTTGCATACCACTTGCTATGCATATTCTTATATTTGCAGATAGAAAATTTTAACAGAAGAGGAAAGATAACAAGTAGAACATTATGGGGAGGTGAGATTATTTCACATATAGAAAAAGTGACATGCTCAGGTATAGCAATATAATGCAAACTTTCTTTAAGGATTTTGGATATTTCCTTGTTAATATTGAGTTGTCTTAATGCTGTAGACATGACATGGAAGCAGGTTTATAGAATTATATAAGTTTATACTTATGTGACAAAGAAAGAAAGAAAGAAAAAGAGGGGTTGTTTAAAAAAATCTGAGATTATGTGAGTGTGAACATGGATCTGATATTAGTGGGGATTTCAATTGTGACCTGAGAAAAAGGTTGTGATGTTAAAATAATGTCATAAATAATTAAAAGTGGGAAGTTATATGTATGGGACAATAAACAGTGGATTTACAGAAATAATTTAACAACAGAGGCAGATTACGTTATTATTTCTGAAAGTTTGAAAATTATACAACAAGGAATAAAACTTACAGGATTTTCAGATCATGTGGCAATTTGTATAGAGATTCAAAAAAGAAAGGGATATAAAAATTGGTAAACATATTAAAATATTTAATGAAAAAGATCTAGATAACAACAGTAAAGAAATTGTTAAGCATCTATGGAAAGATCATATAAGGATGAGAGAATTTTATAAAAACTGGATGCTTTGATGGATAAGTTTTAAGGATAACTATGAAAAATGTTCTTGGAATGGCAAATTGCAAAAAGAAAATAGATGAAAAAAATGCAATGAAGTACTAATTATGCTTTTGGAGATTTAATAAGAAATAAGAAATCATTTTTGACAGTCAGAAATAAATATATAGATAAACCAAAAGAAAATTAAAAGAATGTTGTTTAAGCAAAGGTATTTTTAAAAGGGAAAAGGGAAGATGTGACACCTTATTTGAATAGAATTGTAAAATAAAGCAAGAAGATTATAAGAAAAATAAGAAATGAGAGAGGCAGAAGTGTTAGAAGTTAAAAAAATAGTGGATGTTATAAAAGAATATACAGAAAAAAATACAAAAATAAGATAGAAGGAAAACAAAAGTGAAAAAGTAACAAAACGGGATAATGAAGAATTAAAACAAGAAATAAGGCAAGATGTGAATGATATATTGAAAATAGTAAATATTGAATCAGCAACAGGATTGGATGGGATAGAAAATCATAATGTATAAAGACATATTAAACAGAATGAAGCAAACTGCTTTGTGGATGTGTTAAAATAGATGCTTTATTTGAATAATTCAGATTATAAAACTTTTTATAGAATATTAGAAGGAACAATATTTAGGAAAAAATGAAAAGTAAGTCAAGAGCTATTAATGATAATAAGACAAATTGTGAATGACAAAATAAATAGGAAAACAGAAGTTAAAATCATGGCAAGAGACTTGAGTAAAGCATTTGACAAAATAAAACATGAGAGTTTATGGGATGTTATGAAAGAATATAAGTGAGAATATACTAAAAGTATTTCCTACAGTGTATGGTAAAAATAAAGTAATAATTGTAGTGAATGGTTGGTTAAGTCAAGAAACAGATATAAAGAGTGGGATATGTCAAGGTTGCCCAGCAAGTAGTATTTTATTTGTGTTGGTTATGAATGCAGTTTTTAGTAAAATAAAGACATTAAAATCAGCAGAATATAGGACTGTAAAAGATTAAAATACAAGATATGTTCACTTATGTGGAAGATATTGTTTTAATGACAAAGAACAGAGAATGGATGGAATTATACTTTATTGTAGGCAACTTTGTGTATCACACACACACAATATGTGGGAGCTATAGGTATGAACATAAATAGGGATAAAAGTAAATGTTTAGGAATAATAGGCAAAATATGAGATATTCTCCCGGATTCTCAAAAGCTTGCACGGAGTTACAAGATTGATGGAGGAGAGCACAAACAGGCAATATGTCTGTGCATTGCGGGCGATCCAGGAACAGCCTGCAGGGGATGTGCATGAGAAGCAGTCCTGTGCACTAATCTTGCATGGACTAGAGTTCGGTAATTGCAAATCACCCCATTTGCAGGTGTGAAATCCATGCAAATGATAAATTGATTCTGCAATCCAGGAAACTTACAACAGTCTACCATGCAAGACTAGTGCTTATCTTGTAGAAATGTACTCAGGTTGTGTAACCAGTACATTTCTACAAAATCCAAATGGAGCTATGACTGCTCACAAATAAAAGCCTTCATATGCATTGAGGTGAGCTATACCAATGGCCAAGAGTATAGAAGGCCATTGGCATTACTAAAATACAAAAAAAAAATCAAGCTTTTTATTTTTTTAGCCAATCTCGGCTGTTTAAGCATAGGGCAGTGAATTGCTGGAAATGGGATCAGGGGAAAAAATATAAACCTAAAATAGAACATTTCTAACTAAAATTAGTATTCCCTGCCATGCAAGATCCAATTGGTAGGAAGAGAGAGACAAACCTGTGGCCAGTGAGTAGTGGTTGTTGTTAAGGGGGAGAACTCACTGAGAGACACATTAACTATGCATTAGCAGGCAATCCTATGGCGCAAGATGAGGGGAAGGTTAGTGAATCCCAGTTTTCCCAGCATTTGAGTCAGGTCCCAACTTGGTGTAAGAGAGATGAGATAGCTGTGTGTACAGCCAAGGAGGTAGGTGACATCATTGGGGTGTGTGTCAGGCATGTCTGTAAAGTGACATTTAGAGCCCAGTGGCTAGAGAGTTTGCTCCTAGCTTAAAAGCACAGAAAACTAAAAGCTGGGTGTGTGTCTTAACTTTCCTACCTAGAAGTCTTTAGAAAATGTAAGCTTGAGTGTAATAAGGCGCCCACGCACCAGGTTTTACATGGGAAGAAAAAAGAAGAGGTTAAACCAGGAAATAGCAGCAGTGTGCACATATGTGAGCACTCTGTTTGCACGGCATACATGGAGGGCTTAAACAGGCGGGCAAATGGGAATGGAAAACAGCAGTGAGAAAGGTAATCAAAGAGCCACTTAGCTTAGCTGGCAGATGAAATGTACTTCAAGAACCAGCCAACTACAGGCAGGCAGCAGGCTAGCCCAGCCCAGAACACTACTATAACTAAGCAAACACCTTCCGCTTGGTTTTTCCTAACACTCTACACCACCGTGTATACAAGCTGGGAAATTTAACAAAACAAACCTACAAAATGAGAAGGGCTGCAGGAGGCAACATAGAACAACATGAAGAGGCTGAGGGTGGTGATGATGTGAATTCTGCCAAACAACTCACAGGAGATGGAGAAGAGTGTACAGAGACTCAGGGTAACCAACCAGGGAGCTACATGAGCCAGAGTGAAGCTGAGAGAGCTATAGGGTGGACAGAGACTTCCTACAGCAATTGTTGAGCTGTGGCAGCCACACCTGACACACCAAACTAACTGAGGGGAACCCATCCCATTGGATACCAAGCATGTGCAGGCGAGGTATACTCAGCGCCACAGGTACTTCCCAAAGCAATAACTGGGGATATCATGGGGATCTCACAGGCATCAGCATCCGGTATTCCACCAGTTCCTGGATTAGCGTCAGCACATGCCAGTGAGCACGATATTTCTCAACACCCATGAGGTTTCACCAGCAATATGTGTGTCTCTTCCACCAAATAAGAATACCCTGGGGTAGTGAGTGCGCCATAGACTTCACTCACATATGCATCAGCACCATCCGTGAGCAGGTAGGGCCTACATCAACCACAGCAGTATCCCTCCATTAACTGCTAAGCCAGGTCGTATGTGATGCCCAGGGAATTATAATGAATGTGTGTGCTGGCTGCCCTGAAGCTATGATGATTCCTACATATGGCATCTGACACAGCTGTACCAGAGATTTGCTAATGGGACATCCCCTTACGCTCACCTAGTGGGGATGCTGGGTACACACTGAGTCATGGCTAGTGACACCATCATAAATGCACACACACACCGAACAATGCCATAATGTGAGGCAAGTACACAAGCACAGCCAGGACATATAATACCACAAAGCATATGTTGTGGATGCTCAGGTCACGGTTCCAGTGTCTGGACACATCTGGTGGAGCCTCGCAGTATTCACCAGCCACATGTTCCCATATTCTTATGGTATGTGCTATGCCAATAATATGATATTGCAGAAACAGTTGAGCAGGGAACAGAAAATGGGGTGTGGCCACACAGCTCACCAATGCCAAGGCCTGCACAGGCACAGAGTGACCTGAAGGAGGAACAACCTGAGCCTACCCCAGTGCAGACAGAAGGAGGTGTGCCCAGTATGTCCTGGCCTCCTGGCAAAGCAGGCAAACACATAGCGCACATGCACTGACACAGTAGGGACTCCAGGAATGACACCACTCTCTGACTTGCACATACAGTAGAAGGATACAAAACATGACACTACCTGTGCTCAACCATGTATTGTGGGGAGTGTACTGCGCATCCAACATAGTCAGCCCTCCAGCACCATCTGCAAGTCAGGCACACCAAGGTACATCAATCAACCCACCAATTGCCAAATGGAGTAGAATGTGTTGTTACCTGTAGCTATGATATGGATGTGAGAATGCAATGGAATTGGGTGGCTGAATGTCATGGCAGCAGATAGTAGACACCCATAGTGGCACCATGACATCTGAAACACACACTGGAATTATCATATAGTAGCCAGTACTACACAGGGTGAGACAAACCCACTGTAGGAAATGTTGAGTAGTGCAGGTGTTTGTCTGCAGGTGTGGGGACCCTGGGGCCTCTGCTGTTTTGGTGATTTTTGATCAGAGTCACGAAGTATATGTCTTTGTGTGTTTATGTATGATTTGAGGTTGTGATGGTACTCATGTGAGACTGGGTCTATAGTGTGTGTGGTAACCTTCTTCCTCCTGACTGGTCTTGCTAGTCCTATGTTGAGAGAGCTCAGCCCAGCTCTGGCCATATAGTTGCATCTCTCGCATGTATTTGTGTTTTGTGGGAGGAGGAGAGGGTTGTTCAGGGCCATGAGGCAATTGTAACATTGCCCTCAATATTCCCAGGTTCACTCAGCTGAGCAGGAGAGGACACTAGCAACTGATCCCTCGGACATGCTAGAAGGATCTCAGGACAAAAAACTTTTTAAAAAGAGAGATTCCGGGACGTGGGGTGACCTAGAAATGGGGGTTTGCCTTTGGGGTGCTATCTATAAGAGTGCTGATCAAGGTAATAAGTACTCGTAGGAGCAAGTGCTAGGTTTTACCAGATAGAGAAAAGTCTACTTGGAGTCAAGTAGAGATGATCTTTTAGGTATATTAGGAGAAAGTGCTAGTAACAGGGATGCGAAAAGGTAAGATTGAAAAGAATGCACTCTTGCAGTGTGCACTAGAGAAGCTAGATATGAAAGTAGGGTAACTTGAGTTTTACCTGTTTAAAAAGTTAAGGTTTAGTGGAGAGTTATTATTTTTTAAAACAGCAAGATGGACTGAAAGGGGTGGGTTACTTTGTATTTTTGGTACTATGAAATACTGTAGGATGGCCACACAAATTTAAATAATTGAAGGGGTGGATTTCAAAAGTGATGGTTTTGTGATTACTCACATAAGCCAGTGAAAGTAGAGAGAAATGAGATATATGGTCAGATTAACATAAGAGGCAGGCAACTAGAAAGACAGTGCTATTTAACAAGACAACTTAAATGGGTGGGAGGGAGGGAAAAATCTGCCTGACTCAGAACAGAGAGAGCTGTGGTCTCTTTTGAAGTTTTAAGGCAACTTAATAAATAAATGAGAGCTATAGGTATGAGCATAATTAGGAATAAAAGTAAATGTTTAGGAATAATAGGCAAAATATGAGATATTCTCCCGGATTCTCAAAAGCTTGCACGGAGTGCAAGATTGGTGGAGGAGCACAAGCAGGCAATATGTCTGCCGTGCGATCCAGGAACAGCCTGCAGGGATGTGCATGAGTCCTGCACTAATCTTGCATGGACTAAGCCCTGGTATGCAAATCACCCCATTTGCAGGTGAAATCCATGCAGATGAGGTGATTCTGCAATCCAGGAAACTTACAACAGTCCGTGCAAGACTAGTGCTATCTGTAGAAATGTACTCGGTTAGTAACCGAGTACATTTCTGCAAAATCCAAAATGGAGCTATGACTGCTCCAAATAAAAGTTTCATATCATTGAGGAAGCATACCAATGGCCAAGTATAATGCCATTGGCATTACAAATACAAAAAAAAAAAATCAACTTTTATTTTTTTTAACCAATCTCGGCTGTTTAAGCATAGGGCAGTGGTGCACAAATGGGATCAGGGGGAAAATAAACCTAAAATAAACATTCTAACTAAAATTAGTATTCTGCCATGCAAATCAATGGTAGGAAGAAGACAACCTGGCCAGTGAGTAGTGGTTGTTAAGGGGAGAGGCTCACTGAGACACATTAACTATGCATTAGCTGGCAATCCTATGCAAATGAGGGGAAGGTTAGTGAATCCCAGTTTTCCCCAGCATTTGAGTCAGGTCCCAACAGTGTAAGAGTATGAATAGCTGTGTGCAAGCCAAGGAGGTAGGTGACATCATGGGGTGTGTGTCAGGCATATCGTAAGTGGATTGGAGCCCAGTGGCTAGGGTTTGCTCCTAGCTTAGCACAGCTAAGCGGTGTGTCTTAACCTACCTAGAAGTCTTTACAAAATGTAAGCAGGTATGTGCGCCATGCACCAGGTTTTACAGGAAGAAAAAAGAGGTTAAACCAGGAAATAGCAGCAGTGTGCACATGTGAGCACTCTGTTTGCACGGCACACACATGGGCTTAAACAGAAGGGCAATGGGAATGGAAAACAGCAGTAGGAAGGTAATCAAGGAGTACTAGCTTAGCTGGCAGATGAAATGTATCAGAACCAGCCAACTACACAGGCAGCAGGCTAGCCCAGCCCAGAACACTACTATAAACTAAGCAAACACCTTCCGCTCTGGTTTTTCCCACACTCTACACCACCGGTGTATACAAGCGGGGAAATTTTAACAAACAAACCTACAAAATGAGAAGGGCTGCAGGAGGCAACATAGAACAACATGCGTAAGAGGCTGAGGGTGGTGATGATGTGAATGCTGCCAAACAACCCACAGTGAGGAGATGGAGAAGAGTGTACAGACCCAGGGTAACCAACCAGGAGCTACATGAGCTGGAGACAGTTGAGAGCTATAGGGTGGACAGAGACCTCCTACAGCAAATTGTTGAGCTGTGGCGGCCACACCTGACACACCAAACTGACCGAGGGGAACCCATCCCATTGGATACCAAGGTATGTGCAGGCCTAGGTATACTAGCCACAGGTACCTCCCAAAGCACAACTGGGGATATCATGGGGATCTCACAGGCATCAGCATCCAGAGTATTCCACCAGTTCCTGGATGCCATGTCAGCACATGCCAGTGAGCACGTATATTTCCTCAACACCCATGAGGTTTCGACCAGCAATATGTGTCTCTTCCACCAAATAGCAGAATACCCTGGGGTAGTGAGTGCTATAGACTGCACTCACATATGCATCAAAGCACCACCCAGTGAGCAGGGTAGGGCCTACATCAACCACAGCAGTATCCCCTCCATTAACTGCCAGGTCGTATGTGATGCCCAGGGAATTATAATGAATGTGTGTGCTGGCTGCCCTGGAAGCTATGATGATTCCTACATATGGCATCTGACACAGCTGTACCAGAGATTTGCCAATGGGGACATCCCCTACGTTCACCTAGTGGGGGATGCTGGGTACACACTGGAGCCATGGCTAGTGACACCCATCATAAATGCACACACACCTGAACAATGCCATAATGAGGCACAAGCACAGGCCAGACATATAATAGAGCATATGTTGTGGATGCTCAGGTCACGGTTCCAGTGTCTGGACACATCTGGTGGAGCCTCGCAGTATTCACCAGCTACATGTTCCCATATTCTTATGGTATGTGCTATGCTACACAATATGATACTGCAGAAACAGCTGGAGCAGGAACAGCATGGGGCAGGGCCACACAGCCCCCCCACCAATGCCAAGGCCTGCACAGGCACAGAGTGACCTGAAGGAGGAACAACCTGAGCCTGCCCCAGTAGACAGAAGGAGGTGTGCCCAGTATGTCCTGGCCTTGGCAAAGAGGCAACACATAGCATATGCACTGACACAGTAGGGACCCAGGGAATGACACCACTCTCTGACTCGCACACACAGTAGAAGGGATGCCAAACATGACACTACCTGTGCTCAACCATGTATAGGGAGTGTACTATGTGCATCCAACATAGTCAGCCCTCCAGCACCATCTGCAAGTCAGGCACACCCTCAAGGTACATCAATCAACCGACCAATTGCCAAATGGAGTAGAATGTGTTGTTACCTGTAGCTATGATATGGATGTGAGAATGCAATGGAATTGGGTGGCTGAATGTCATGGCAGCAGATAGTAGACACCCATAGTGGCACCATGACATCTGAAACACACACTGGAATTATCATAGTAGTCAGTACTACACAGGGTGACAAACCCACTGTAGGAAATGTGCTGAGTAACACGTGTGTCCATATGACCCACACATGCCAGTCAGGGCGGTCCACATTACCCAGCAACAGTCTCAGTCAGCAGGACAGGTGTAGACAAACCCAAACAGAGCCTGTGCCATGGCCCCAGAATTATGGCTATGGTTAACCTCCCCCCCATGCCTACACAGTCAGACCACAGCAGGCAGGCAGTGGGATGTTAGTTCTGAAGGGTAGGAAGTCAGACAATAATAGGTAGGACAACCAAAGCCACAATCTGTAGTACACTGGTATGCCTCTAGTCAGCATGATAGTTAGCAATACAGAATTAAATAGAGTACCTGACATACCAGTACAGTTATAGCAAATATGTACAAGTGTCACGTGTGCCTCCCATATCCTACATAGTAATGTAATAACAGTCAGGTGTGCCCCCCCCCATCCTACATAGTAATGCAATCACAGTCAGGTGTGCCCCCACAACCCTGTGTAGAAATGTAGAAATAGTCAGGTGTGCCTCCCTCATCCTACATAGTAATGTAATAACAGTCAGGTGTGCCCCCAACCCTGTGTAGAAATGTAGAAATAGTCAGGTGTGCCCCCCCCCATCCTACATAGTAATGTAATAACAGTCAGGTGTGCCCCCAAACCCTGTGTAGAAATGTAGAAATAGTCAGGTGTGCCCCCTCCATCCTGCATAGTAATTTAGTAACAGTTAGGTGTGCCCCTCCAACCCTGTGTAGAAATGTAGAAATGTAGAAATAGTCAGGTGTGCCCCCCCATACTAAATAGTAATGTAATAACAGTCAGGTGTGCCCCCCACTCCTGTGTAGAAATGTAGAAACAGTCAGGTGTGCCCCCCCTGCTATGCAGAAATGTAGTAACAGTCGAAGCCAAATGATCAATGGATACCCTGCAGAGACAGTATGCTACCTGTCAGTGTACAACACTAAGGTCAGCACTGCAGCACAAACTACCTGGACACGATCCACAAATTCAATACAGACGGCCATACTGGGCATGCTCACACACTTAAACACATGAAGGCCATCACTGCAAACACCAGTGGACCAGACATATCTGGCAGTTGCAATTGTTAGTGCAGACACTCGTTAGTATGCACCACTCATGCCTTGCACACACAGTGGATAGGAAAACAGACATATATGTCAGGGCAACACACTAGAATAAGCCAAAGGTAGACATACATAGATGTGTGGAAGAGGGGAATGTAACAAGGAGCCATCCAGGCCTGTCCCACCCAGCACACAGCCAAAGGGCCCCAAACACATGAGGTACAGATGTCACTCACTGCAGATACTAGCCACAAGTATTACAGACTACGTGGTGCATGTGCCAGCTGTGCAACATGACTGTACAAGGAAGTAGTCACCTAGCAGCTGTATACATGTACATGTGACATATGACCCTGTGTGTGCCCGCATGTGGCATGTCAAGCCCTAGATGATTGGGTTATGGTCCATGCACACACCACCCTCCCCATAGCCCTACTATGACAAGCCTGCAGAGGTCATCCAATGTGAAATACACATTTGGGAGAGCTGTAGACCAGTAATCTCTGTGACATGTCCCATAACTGCTTACTGCTGTAGTGTGATAAACTAGTTAGGTAGGAGTTCTAACCCCAGACTTGGCAAGTGTGTGTGTGTGTGTGTGTGTGTGTGTGTGTGTGTGTGTGTGTGTGTGTGTGTGTGTGTGTGTGTGTGTGTGTGTGTGTGTATGTCTGTGTAGAGAGCAATGCTTTTTAGAGTACTCACACTCCTTACAATTCATATACTCAACTTTGGCAAGGCTGCTGATGTCACCCACCTAAAAATACACCTCTGGGAAGGTTGTAGCTTAGTAATCTCTGTAGTGCATCCTGTAACTGCGTACTGCTGTAGTGTGATGTAGAACTGTGGTAGGGTTCCATTCCCATCCATGGCAGTTCAGGATGTTTTGTGTGTGTTTCAATGTCTGTGTATGAAGCAATGCATTATTGGCTAGTCACACTCAGTCCATTTCAAATGGCCTACTTTGGCAATCCTGCTGATGTCATTCATAGTGAAATACATATTTGGGGAAAGAGTTCTCTAGTAATCCCCATGGTGTGTCTTATAACAGCTTCATGCTGTAGTATGATGTAGACCTTTGTCAGGGGTTCAATACCCACACATGTCAGTTGTGAATGTTTTGTGTGTGTCTCACTGTCTGTGTAGGGAGCAATGCATTTTAGGGTAGTCACACACAGTACATTTCAAATGGCCTACTTTGGCAATCCTGCTGATGTCATTCATTGTGAAATACACCTTTGGGGAAGGAGTTCTCTAGTAATCCCTGTGGTGCATCATATAACAGCTCCATGCTATAGTGTGATATAGACCTCTGATAGGGGGTTTTATACCCACACATGTTGGTTGTGGATGTTTTGTGTGTGTCTCACTGTGTAGGGAGCAATGCATTTTAGGCTAGTCACACACAGTACATTTCAAATGGCCTACTTTGGCAATCCTGCTGATGTCATTCATTGTGAAATACACCTTTGGAGAAGGGGTTCTCTCATAATCCCCATGGTGCATCCTATAACAGCTCTATTCTGTAGTGTAATCAGACCTCTTTTAGGGGTTCTATACCCACACATGTCAGTTGTGGATGTTTTGTGTGTGTGTGTGTGTGTGTGTGTGTGTGTGTGTGTGTGTCACTGTGTATGGAGCAGTGCATTTTAGGCTAGTCACACTCACTACAAATTGAATGTCCTAATTTGACAATCCTGCTGATGTCATCCAATGTGATATACACCTTTGTGAAAGGAGTGCTGCAGTAATCTCAGTAGCGCATACTACAACTGTGTAGTGCTGTAGTGTAATAAACTACTTAGGTAGGGGTTCTACTCCCAGACATGACAGGTGTGTGTGTGTGTGTGTGTGTGTGTGTGTGTGTGTGTGTGTGTGTGTGTGTAACATGTATCCTGTGTGGAGGTGTTTGTGAGTGTGTGACACCTGTGGTCAATGTGGAGTGGGTTTTGCATATTTCTTATATGGTGGCCCTACTATATATCACAATGTCCACCATACAGGGATAACAGATGTGAAATAGCTGAGAGGTTTGGGTGCAAAACCATACCCATACATGTGACATCAACGCCAGGCAATCACAGTTAGCAACCCCCGGTATTACCCAGAGTACACTCTCAACCCATGTCTCATACACACACACATGCCTAGGCAACAGTCAATATGTGGGTAGTACACTGCATATTGGCCACTGATAGCATCTATTGGGTGATAGCTGTGGGCTACAGAAGGCTTGGCACCCTGTCCATCTGTCCAATATGCATATACATGCAGACAGTGCACCTTCCCCATGTTCCCCAATGGACACCTAAAACACCTGTGGTGCCATCACATGTGACCCACAAAGAACATGCCATGCCTGACAACATGCCCTGTATTGATAGATGCCACTGACACCAGGGAATGCTGTTGGCATGCTATTAATGTAGGTGCAGGGCGAGCCTGCTGCCCATTACCAGTTCCCACCACAGGTGGGCAAGACTGGCACATCTGATAATAATCTGTGTTCACAACATGGGCCAGACACCCCAGGTACAGTTCCACATGTCACTGCACATGCATGTGGGAGGTGTGCACATCCCAAACACCGTACATGTCATGGACTAAGGAACAGATACATGGCAAGCGATGCATAGCATTGGCCACACACAATAGTCATCCAGGTGACTGGATGGGGGATACAATACCCACCTGTGTGGGCAAATGCAGATGCTACAGCCCTGAGCCACAATGCAGACCATTGCCATGTGGGCTGATGCCAGGGTATACCCATCACCTACCCTTATACAGCCATCTGGCACAGTCGACCACCACACATCCATGCAGACATGCACCCATGCATTTCAGTACTGGCACCCTGTGTGTTTGTGTGTGTGTTGTATGGTGTGTATGTTCACATCCACACTCCCTACAACCTCCATGGGCATACTGAAGCATGCTGTCTGATGTCAGACACCTCCCCAATCCCTTTGCCCATACAACCCCGTATGACCCATGTGGTGCATGTGATACCTGCACAGTGAAGTGTTGTGGCAATCCCACTACTGATGAGTTGTAATCCTGGCCTTGCCAAGTGTGTCAATGTGTGTGCGTCCCTGTGAGAATGTGGCTGTGTTGATGCTGGCACCTGTTCATGCGGATAGGCATGTGTATGTCACCTACCATATAGTTACCATATCCCTGTTGCAGATGTCAATCACCATCACATATATGGTCTGAGGGCTCCACAACAGGTAATCCATGTGGCACATCCAATAACTGCATAGAGCTATGATAGCACTACATAGTTGTCAGGGGATTGATATGGTTAGCTAGGGTATAATTATTCCTGGCTCCACAAAGTCTAATCTTCAATTTTTCCCTTGGACCTAGACAAACTTTCAACTTAAGCACTCAACCCATTCACTTCTCATACCAGCACTTGCTCAAAACTCATAGCAAACACTAATAAATCTTAGCACTAGACCCCCCCCCCATACTGTAGAGAAGGACAAGGCTCTCTATTCAACCTTACCAGCCAATCAGTAAAACAGTTCACTGTACCTATCCAGGCATGTCCAAAGGGCAGTTTCAGGTGTACTCTCCGGTCCAACTGGTGAATCTGGGCATTTTGAGGCAATGTTACAATTGCCTCATGTACACAGGCAACCCTCTCCTCCTTCCACAAAACACTAATACATGCGAGAGATGCAATTATACAGCCAAACTGGAGGCTAAGCCCTCTCAACCCAAGACTGGACCAGGCAGTCAAGAGGAGAAGGGAATTACTTGCATCACACCACCAGTCTCACATAGACCTTTGAAACCAGCACAGGCAAAAAACACACATAAATACACAAAAACATACTCAGAGGCTCTAAATAAAAATCTGCAAAAGCAACAGAGACCTCCAAAGCAGACATCCAGGCAACCTCCACCCCCCCCCCAACACAAACCATGAAACACATACCTCACAAAACCAGTGTGCCACACAATCACAGCCCTTAAGGCAAAATAACATACCCAACACACTAGTAATAGGTGACTCTATAGTCAGGCACACTGACGTCCCACTCACTAGGCTGAACAAGGAGAAGGTTACTGTTAGCTGTCTGTCAGGTGCCAGGATCAGCCACATAACACAAGCACTCTGGTCACTCCAGAGCAAGTACAGATATGACTCTGTCATTGTCCATGTTGGTGTGAATGACCTGAGCCGTACCTCCCTGGACTACATGAAAAGAGACATGGAAGAGCTCTCTGATCACGTAGCCCACACCGGTATGACCCTGACCCTAAGTAGTATCCTCCCTCACCAAGAATGAAACCACGGTATACAGAAAAAAATTATCAATTTCAACAATTGGCAAAGCTTCTGGTGTCATTCAAAGGGGATCCAGTGTCTGTCAGCCTGGGATGACATGCTCGACAAGTCACGCTGCTTCACTAGAGATGGCTTGCACCTGTCACCCTTAGGCGTTTGAATACTGGCAAGGCTCTTGCCACCCTCATAGTGCCTTTTTTAAGCAAGGCTCAAAAGACAAACTCACCACCATAAATAGCACAAGTAACAAAAAACTGAGGGTAATGCTACTCAATGCCAGAAGTATAAACCTCAAAATGCACACACTCGAGGCACTCCTCAGTATGGAGAAAATCGATATATGTGCAGTAACAGAAACCTGGTTTAAGGCACCAAAGAGCACCCCATCACTACCATGCTACAACTCATACCATACATTTTGGCCACAAAACCTGGACTGAAATACAAAAGGCAGGGGATTATCCATATTCATCAAGGATACCCACACCACCAGATTAGTGGCACAGCATGATGCTTCAGAGATCATCCAAATGCAACTAACAACGAGCAAAACTGCTATTCAAATTATAGCTTGCTACAGATCACCCACCATGTCCCAGAACCCCCACTACGCATTCCTGGAAACACTGGGAAACATAAAGGTCCTACCAAACACCCTGATATTGGGTGATTTCAATTACCCAAAAATGAACTGGGTGAACTACTCAAATACAAACTCCCTTGCCCAACATTTCCTAGAATTTATAAGCTCAAATTCCCTGGATCAACTGGTCAACACTCCCACCAGATGTGACAGCATATTGGACCTGGTCATCACCAACATGGGCGACCAGTGTTCCACACTGGAGGTCAACCCCTCACTGGTTAGATCTGACCATAAACTAATCACTCTGTATATCCACATTCTGCCATCACCCCCGGTCAAAGAAACCACCATGAAAAACTTTTCAAAAGCAAACTTCACATTACTTAAGACCGAGGTGTGAAGTTTCAAAGCCCCCATGCTAAAGGATAACACTGTCCAAGCTGCAAAATCCTTTACTAATGCACTCTGCGGGCACCTACAAGAATGCATGGATCATGCTATCCCAAACAAAACCAAGACTCACTCATCCAAGAAAAAGAAACCAGTCTGGTGGACCCCTGCCATAAACAAGCTATATGGAACAGACAAAATACCAAAAAAGCAGAAGACAAACGAGCGAACAAAGCTCCAGTCCACCAAGAACACAAGCCCAAAAGTTCCTTAACGCGTTTTTATTATTTTGCACAGGTAAAAAGCAGCGTTTTCGCCACAAACACAGTGTGGCTTCTTCAGAGGAATTTTTTAAAAGAATACAAAGAGTACCTCCCTTTTTATAGGAGTTACTAATTACTTAATTAGTGTTTAATTAAAAAGCTTAGTTAAAAAGACAGACACAATAACCTCGCCTGCTGTTACATTTACCCTTAGAATTGCATTCAAAGTGCAATAAACAATTGTTTTACACATCAAAAGCATATGTTATGCACACTAAACACAATAAAACATGTAAATAGTCTAAAACAAAAAGTATATAATAACAATATAGCAAGAAAATATATAATATAACAAATAAAAGTATAAACATGTTTTTAAAAGGACAACACAATTTACTCTAACTAACTTCAGGCTATCAAAAGACCCTTTTGTAATGCAATAAAGAAAGTCAAATAACTAAAAATTAGGAATTACAACAATACTAACTGCACAGGTTTACTCTGCCTAGAATGCGATCTATAATGTATCTGACTAACTA
Organism: Protopterus annectens; assembly: GCF_019279795.1. Taxonomy (NCBI): domain Eukaryota; kingdom Metazoa; phylum Chordata; order Ceratodontiformes; family Protopteridae; genus Protopterus; species Protopterus annectens. The sequence goes on from NC_056739.1 coordinate 242,497,546, forward strand.
GTTCATATACATTCTTCTTCTTCTTCTTCTTTCAGCTTTTCCCGGTTAGGGGTCGCCACAGCGGATCACCTTGTCCGCACATTGAATGGCAGTGGAGTTTTACGGTGTCGAGTTGCCAGCCCGGCGCCCAACCTTCCACAGAAGGCACACTCACACACACACCTAGGGCCAATTTAGAGTGTCCAATCTAAATACACTGTTTAAACTCAGCCTTTCCACAGGCTATGTGCCCACAGAGTGGTGCACAGCAACGGTTATTCCACTCCACAAAGGTGAAGCCACAACGGACCCCGGGAACTATCGCCCTATAAGCCTGACTAGCTTGGTCTGCAAAGCTATGGAGTGCATCATCATGGATCTCATTAACAGAGACATTGAAAACCTCCAAACACTGGACCCTACCCAGTATGGCTTTGTTAAGGGCAGATCATGCCTAAACCTGGTGGACTTTTTTGAGACAGTTACCAAGGCTATAGATAAGGTAAAGGTGGACCACACAGCTTACCTAGACCTCACAAAGGCCTTCAACACCATTCCCCACTCAGGTATTATAGACAAGCTCACCAGCCTGAATATAAACCCCTACATCACGAGATGGGTTGCCAACTGGCTCATGGACAGAACTCACATGGTAAGAGTTGTGGGAGCTAGGTCTGACTCTAAACTGGTTACAAGTGGCATTCCCCAGTGCTCAGTCCTAGGACCCCTCCTGTTTGGCATATACTTTTCAGAGGTACAGGCAAGCACAGGAGGACTATGGCTGACCAAGTTCGCAGATGACTGCAAACTAAGAGCTATAATTAACTCTCCTGCTGACACAGACATCCTTCAAAAGGGTCTTACTGAGACAGATACCTGGTGTCAAAACCATGGCCTCAAGCTAAATGCCAAAAAGTGCATAGTCATCCCCTTTGGAAAAAACAAAGTACTCACAAAATACCATATAGGTGGTATCCCCCTAAATATAGAAGACGTAATAAGGGATCTGGGGACCCAAGTAGATAGTAACCTCTCCTTTAATAATCACATTGCCAAAGTGGTTAGAAAATCCTTCTATTTGGCCCACCTAATCACAAAAGGGTTTGCATCCAGATCGAAAGAGGTCATTGGGCCCCTCTATGCATCACTCATCAGACCCATCATAGAGTACAATGCCCCATTTGGGATGTACCTTACAAGACACGTGCAACAACTGGAAAGATCACAGAAGTACCTCAACAAGAGGATCACTGGCCTCAAGCAGATGCCCTATGCAGCTCGACTGAAGAAACTCCAGCTGTACTCGGTTGCATACCACCAACTCAGAGGTGATCTCTGCCTGACATACAAGGCCATGTCCAACCCAGAATTGATGGACATGCTTCAGCTAAAGAAAACCATATCCCCTCAAGCCACATGCTCCAGGGATCTAAACCTCACCACAACAATAAATAGGACATGCTGGAGGGATAGATTCCTGTCCCAGAGACTTCCCATGCTCTGGAACAAGATACCAATCTACATTAGGCAGCGGTCCTTGCTAACCCTCTTCAAGAGAAACCTTGACGAGTGGATGGGAAACAGAAAGTTTACCACAGAGATCACTTCAATGGCTCTGCTGGACAGAGGCACAGGGAACTAATCTAAGGGGGCAGCGAAAGCCAAGACATTCCAGCTAGGCTTATACTTATTTGAGTAGATAGCCTAGTACCTACCTATGAACCTATGAACCTATACCCTGTGCTGGTAGGTGTGAGACACAAACATGCTTAGGTTTGACTCTCCCACCAATCCTTGACTTGTCTTTGCCTCTGTCTGCCTCTCCCACTCCCTCTCTGTTGTATGTGGAGATGTACACATGCTTTGCTTGGCAGCAGCAGCATGTGTATTCTAAGTGATGCTCAAGATCAGCTGATGGCCTCTGCATGAATTGCAGCCCTCCCATAGCTGATTGCATGTGGAACAGCTGTGGTAAAATTCCCATAGCCAATTGCATGGAAACACACTCCAGTATCTAGGAACATCATGTTGGTGTTGGCCCTTTTCATTCCCTGTGAGCAGAAACTAGATCTGTTGTTTGGCAAATGGCATCTCGGATGGATTGGGGATTTACTTCTAACAACATACACTGTGGAAACAGGGCAACACACAGGAGGGGGATGTGCCTGAGCTGACTACAGACTGTAAGTGCTGCTATATTGCATTTGGAGTAATGTTGGTTTAACACTGTGTGTGTGGATATGACTGTCCTACATGTCTCAATACCTGCCATGTCAGTTCCATGTTTATGAGGAATCCCCATCTGCAGGGTCATCTGTAGGCAGGGCAGTGTGTCGTGCCTTTGGTTTCATGTGTTACTAATGGAGCATCTGTCTATAGACTGCAGAAGGTAGTGTGAGGACTGCAGTCTGTAGATGGTGAAAGCCGTGACAGTTACTGGCACCATCTACAGACTGCAATCCTCACACTACTTTCTGCAACAAACCCTGTTACAACAGTAAATGTATGAGGTTATCACAGCAACATGTCATTACTGGCCCTGTGTATGTGCTTCCAGCCACAACTCTGTCAACCTGTATACATATGTCGTGCATGAAGTGGTGCATATGTGCTGTACACCATAATTAGTGTCATCATATCTGATAACAAGCCAGTGAGATATCAGACTGCTTCACATGTTATGTACAGTAGGGGTTTTATTTGATGACATAACCTGGACATTCTGTGGAAGTTTGTACAGTACTGATGTCTGTGGATTTATGGTGAATGTCGACAGTGTGTGTATTGTTAATATGTATTTTAGCCTGTGTACAGACTGTGGTAGATGTCATTGTTCTAGGTCCCGTCCTATCTAATGTTACATGCTGCTCCACTATATGGTACCGTATTGACGTACAAGTTTGTAGTGCCATACACACACATGTCCCATACCACAGACAACCATCAGACCAAACAGTGTAGCAGCCCAGTATATGATGGGTAAGTCTGTGAGTGGCACATATGAGGATGGTGTTGAACAGATAGTCCATATACTGCAATACTATGCTACCTTAACATATGTGGCTGTGGCTGTGTTAACATTGGTTGTGGTTACGCACTTTCACACAGGTGTATCTTACCCTGTGCTGTGACATGCCTGTAGAGCCTGCTATATATGCAGGTACATGTGCAGTCCCCCATAGGAGATGTAGGCAAGTGTTGAGCCAGTCTGCCTGTAGCCTGTATAGTGCATTGTTACATGCCTAGCAGCTTAGTGTACTTACCCAGTGAGATGTCATGTGCAGATACTTGCAGATGTACTGCTACTGGGCCTCCCTTAACAGTCATGTATGTCAGACAGAGCAGTGGGATGCTGTACAGATGTATGTCAATCTCTAGTGGGTAGTATGTGGCCATGGCACCACTGTACCAGTGGTTATTATGTGTCAGGCCAGACAGGTGTGTGTGAATGCATAACCCTATTGTGGCAAATGTATTCAAGTCATTATGTGTTATACCCATCTACATGGCTGTCTACATCCATATTGTCAGGCATGGTACACATGTTTAGCACGAAGGGGTTATGTGTATACCTCTGGACTGTACAGAGAGTGTCAGAATGTCCACATATATTGGCCAATATCTCTGCTGCAGTCCACAGGGGCATTACGTACTAGCAGCGGTACTTTACTATGATGTCATTAGGATGTCTGTCAGTAGCCAATGGCACACATGTTATAAGCAGATGTGACCTCCAACTCACACCATGTCTGTGAAGACAATCCCAATGACAGTAGCAATAGTCTACTAATATAATAACTGCTATACATACCTGACATCCCCTTGCACTATGAATTTGAGACTATAGAGGCTGGGGTAGTGCTACACTCCATGTCCAGGACATATGGTGGAAATATATGTACATATTATTATCCCGATACCGATATATATATATATATATATATATATATATATATATATATATATATATGATTACACATGTGTAGTATTTCCAATCACCTCTGTCATGGCAACCACCTACTCTAACCCCCTACACCATGTGGGCGTGGTCGCTTTACATTGCCTGTGTGATGGACATCTTTCCTGTGTGTGGGCATCAGTGTTACAGACAGCAGGTAGCAATACCTCTTGCAGGAGAACCAGCACACTCAGGGCAACTACATATTTGTAGGAGGTTCAGGAGCTACACACAGAGTGTGAGTAGAGCTGTGTTATGCTTTGTATAGTACTGGTGTTACAGGGTGTGTGTGTACATACTACTTTACATTGGAATGCAGTCTGTCTGCATAGCTCTCAACTGTGGGCCTATTCTCTTGGTGGCTAGAGGTGTGCCTATCATGTGTTGTCTGTCCACCACACAGGTCCTGTGTCAGATATTTCACTGGCAGTATGTGTGTTGAGTGCTATCGGTACATGGCTACATCAATTTATTTTTCTAACCTCAATTCCCTGAGTAAGGGTATGTTGCAGACTATCCTGTAACACCAACAACTTGTGTAGTGTATGGCAACAGTTTTCCACATTTTTGCCTGTGTTCCAGCCTCTGTCCTCCACCTACATACCAAGCTTTGCACATATAACATGCTGTCAGGGGTTGTTCCGTAGTGGGCTGTGAGTATATCACACTGCGACTGCTGTCATCAGCCGACTGCTGTTTTATCCCCCACACATATGGTGGGGCTGGGGCTATATATGTGTGGGCATCACCTACACAATACATGTGTGCTCGTAAGCACTCCAGAGGCCAGTGTATGTAACAGTGGTATATGGCCCTGTATTATTGAGCCTGGAGGCGGAGCACCATAAATAACCTAGGCTGTTAAAAAATGTGGGGGTATCAGGGGTGAGCTGCCTTAAGGTATCTGGATGTACAATACCATATACTACACCAGTATTTACATTACTTACATAAATTGGGGTAATGCAAGCCTACTGCCTCCTTCCATACAGACTGTTCTGTTTGTCAGTGTGCATGTGATGGTGTCAGTTACTTGCAAGACATATTGCAGCCAGGCCACCATAACTGTTGTGTATTTCTAACAAAGCAGTGGTATGCTGTACAGATGTATGTCACTATCTACTGGGTAGTATGTGGCCATGTGTACTCAACACCACCAGGTATTATGTGTCAGGACGTGTGTGTATACATACACTGTGTAGGCATATGTACTCCAGTATTGTCGTAATATATCCATGTACATGGCTAGTAACATCTACATTGGGAGGCGTGGTCCACATCTCTAGCATGAAGGGGACATGTGTAAACTTATGGACTGACCACAGAGTGCCAGACTGTCCTCATATATTGGTCATATCTCTGCTTTAGTCCACAGGATCATTACTGTACTAGCAGAGGTACTGTACTATGATGCCCTCAGGATGTCTGTCCATAGCCGATGGTGCACATGTCTATAGTAGATGTGACCTCCCACACTGAACATGTCTGTTAAGACACCTCTATGACAGTAGCAACAGTCTACATGTATACCTGCAATACATCTATGACATCCCCTTGCACAAAGGGGTTGGGACTATTGGTGCTGTGGTAGAACTCCATTCCATGTTCTGGGCATATGGTAAACATATATGTGTACACATATATCCACATATCTATATAGATATATACACATATACATATCCACATACATATATGGAGATATATATATATATATATATATATATATATATATATATATATATATATATATATATATATATATATATATATATATATATATACATATATATATATATATATATATATATATATATATATATATATATATATATATATATATATATATATATATATATATATATATATATACAGCAATGACTCCAAGTGGCTAAACTTCTGATGTCATTCAAAGGGGATTCAGTATCCGTCTTCCAGGGATGACATGACTGACAAACCACGATACTTTGCCAGAGATAGTCTGCACCTGTTGCCTCTGGGATTCAAGTTAATGGCTACAGCTCTTGGCACCCCCATAGTGCCTTATTTAGGCAAGGTTCATAGGACAAAACCACCACCATAACAGATACAAGCATGCAAAACTGATGGTAAGGCTACTCAATGCTAGACATCTAAACCTAAAAAGGCACACTCTTGAGGTACACCTACAAATGGGGAACATCGATATTTGTGCTCTGTGCAGTAAATGGGACCTGGTTCAATGCTCCAGATAGCACACCTGTAATACCAGGCTATGTGGTACACCTGATCACTGAGGGCTTTTCATCCAGAAGAAAGGGGATACTTGTCCCACTGTACTCATCCCTGATTGCATATATCATATATATGTATATATATATATATATATATATATATATATATATATATATATATTTAAATATATATATATATATATATATATATATATATATATATATATATATATATATATATATATATACCTGAATATATTTGTCAATGTATAGATGTGTGTGCATATCTGCACCATTGTAATGTGTACTCCTTCCACATTGTACATTCCCTATGGTAGAATGACACTTCTGCTTGATATGTTACAGATATTGCCCTGACAGTTTACAGGGTAATTGGCTTACTGTTAAAGCATTGTAGCTGGGTTGTGGAGGGTCCTGAAGTCAGGAACTGCATGTGCTGGATAATGGATTGCACATCATATCTGTTAGGGCTGTGGAGGGGGCAACACAGCAGTAATTACCAGGAATCCCTCATGTGTGGCCCTCACCCCCATTAACAGTGCATATGGTCTGCTCTGTTGTAGTGAGTGTTTCAGGATGTTGTTCCCATGTGGACATGCTATACACATTTATATATATATATATATATATATATATATATATATATATATATATATATATATATATACATATATATGTATATATATATATACATATATATATATATATATATATATATATATATATATATATATATATATATATATATATATATATATACACACACACATATAAATATATTTATCTGTCTATATACAATTGATGTTATATGATTATTTGTGAGTCATACATATCTATACATATAGCCGTCTGTTTACATTTACAGATATATATATTTGTCCATATGTCCATGCATGTTTGGCTCATAATTTTGGCCTGTACCTCATTCTCTTGGCAATTGATATGGATGATCTGAGGATTGAAGTCAGTAACTACTGACAACACCTTTGTGTTTCAGACTTCAACTCCTTCAAAATATGTGTTTTAATACATATAACTGTTTAACTAGCAACATTTTAAGTGTATGAGTACAATTTTTGACATATGTCCATATTTGTACCCACATTTTGCCACACTTTGTCCAGAATTCTTGCATTAAGAGGTTGTGTGGTATGATATTACTACATTTCCTGTACTGTTGAATTATCGTGCTGGATGATATGTTTATGATAACATCAGCTTTACATATATCTGTCATGGCTTAGTGTTAAATCACTTTGTCTATGGTTTGCCTGTTCCTGGGTTTGAGCCTTGCAGAGGCTGTTTATTTTGTTGCTGGGCAGAAAACGTGCCATTGGATACAGAGTGATTAAGGCACTTTAAAGCAGTTGTTAGCGGGTTTGTGTGGGTTTACTCATAGGTAAACACTACTAACTTCCGGTTACAGTTTCTTATACTCAGCTTCTAAATTGCTTAACCTGTGTGGGCAGTCCTTACCCCTGCGCAAATAGGCTTAAACCCGTTTACTGCTGCTTAAAACTGCTTACTCCTGCTTAACCCCGCACTAATTTCTTTAAAAGAAAAGAAAAAAGGGTTGATAGGAAAGTGGTGAAAAAGGGGCACAAACAGGGAAAGACAGTAGGGAAAATAGCTAGGGATGTGCAGGAAGGGTGTAGGGAATGTCCATAGCTGCCCATTTCTTCTACAGCAACAGCTGTACGTATACACTGAATTTGGAGGTAGGTTTGGACACTCAAACCCTGGGAGAGTGGTGAGGACAACAAAAATTTGTTGTGATGCCAATTAGACCAGATTGCATATGTCCAGTGGAACTTGTGTGCGAAATGGACAGCTATGTATGGGGCGAGATTTTTTTGTGGGAACAGATTGCCCTTTTTTTTTTCAGGTGGGAGTGGGATTTTGGGGAGGTGTAGTAGGTATATTTGGGGAAGTAGGTTAGGGTAGGTTAACAGACAAGACACACAAGATGCATACAGGGGTGGTATATGACACATGTGGGGGGTAAAAACCGTGATGGGGAGGGGTTTTGGGATACCGGAAGCCCACAAGCTCCCTAGTGGTAACAGTGAGACTGAGGTCTCCACCCATGGGCAGTCACCACTGCAGCTTCACAGCCCCAAAGGTGGCTTTGCTGGGGGCTGAGCCATAGAGCCAGGCTGACTCTCTAATCATGACACGTGGCCCTCAAGCTGGCGTAGAAGATCACCGACCTGGTCATTGATCGCTCTATGCACCATGACCCTGACCTGGCGATGGGTGACACGTGCCTGTCCGCGCACACTCCCAGGGGGGTGAGCCCCATCCCCTGAGGCGGCTCCACCCGAAGGTGGTGCAGGACCAACGGACAGGGAGGTGTGGGGTTGGGCCCCAGACATGCTGGTGCCTGGTGCCTCGGCCAGCTGAAGTGGGACAGGTGGGTCCACTGGGACTGGCCTTCTCAAGCCTGCTATAGTGTTTAGATTTCAACATCATATATGGGTTAGTAATAGTCAACCCATTCCAGGGTTAGGTATAACAGCATGCATAGATAGTCCCATTAACCTAGACACCAGATACGGAACAGTTGCATAGCAAACAGAACACATGCATATATGGGACCACAGTGGTAATAAGAACAGTATGCAGGTACGTTGATGGCACCATGCCAACAATGTTGGGATAATTCAATATGGCACATGCATGGGAACCATTAGAATATTTATCAAATGATTGGCCATTATCAGAGTCAGTACATACCAGTTGGGGTGGGTATGTTGATTATTGTTGGAGATAAGGTGGGGGGACAGAAAGACGTCAATTAACAAGTAGTATATTCCTGTATTCCACATTACTTTCCTAGTCAGTGCTGTTATCTGTACCTTGCAAGTCTTACTACTCTACCTTATAGACCTATATTGGACACTGATATGGCTGTTAACATCATTACACATGAACCAGTTTTACCTGCAGTATACACCTCTTACCTGGTATACCTGTGGAGGGAATGTTTGTTAACACTGACTAACTGTACACATATGGCCGGATTCCGGGTTCATGTTTTGCACTATGCTATCCAACTCTTTCTGCACAGATTTTGGCTATATGTTGACCACATGCTAGTATGCCTGGACATATCTAGAATATTGTCTTCTTCCACCTTTAGTGACCTGACGCACACATATACATGCTTTTCTACACAGTTATATTATGTAGCACAGTGTGGGCGACAGTGACCAGTGATACTTTATTATTCAGAGAAACTGCAACTCTCACAATTCCCTACAATACCAGGGTGGATGGTACCAGTTTATGTTATATTGGTCTGTATTTCAAAGCACAGTGTTCGTATCCAACGTACCTGTGGGAGCAATGTTTGTTAGCACTACCTGACTGTTGCCACACAAGGTTCCAGAGTACACATTAGTATTATGCACATACATCTCACTCTGTTACTGCACACACTCTGACCACAGCTTAACAGGTTGGATTGTAAATAAGACATACGTGGCATCTTAGTCACATAAGGTATTGGGGAGTTGCTAGTGTGCCAGGTTTGTTGTCATAGATATGTGTCAATCAGTTGTATTTCCTGTTTGCTGCCTATACATCTGGGATCATCCCACTGATTTCCCAGGGGGACAGGTTGATAGGCATTAGATATGGGCCACTTTAATAGACAGTCTGGATATATCTGTGCAGTTGTAGTGTATAATTCTGTATGCAGACTACTACCACTGGCAGGATTCAAACCGTGGCTGTGTGTGCTAATAAAACATCAGTTCACATCTCAGTTGCATGTGCTATTCAGGTTTTGTTGTCTGCATTTCCCCTCTTTACTGTCTATGTGTCTCTCAATTGTACTAAATGGCCTCTGGGATTACATCTGTCATATACAGGCATTCCTACACACTGACGTTATGGTGCATGGTGTAGGTAACAGTGCTTAATACTACAGTACTATTACATGATTGCAAATCTACATTACCATATGATACCAGAATATACACATACAGTCCAGCAGTTAGACCTGCTTTGTCAGGGTATTACACTTTTATTGCCATACTAAAAATATGAGACTCTTTCTGCCATATTCTCTAGTATATGCAGTACTTGCCTTGAAAAATACAGGTTTTATACTAGCAATTACTTTACTACTACTTTTACTTTTATTTCCTATGACAGTAAAAGCATGAGTATTACTAATCTGCCTCGCATCATAACCATGCCAGGCGGCAGATGTGGGCCTCCTGGTTCGCGGCCCGCTCCATTGCAGCTGTGGGGACATAAGAGGAATATTTAGCCATACCTATCCATGATATACCTGAGCTGGCAATTATTAAACAGGTAGTGGACTGATACTTACACACTGCTGGGACATCCCCTGATACTCTAGCCTCTTGGAGTCACTCCTCCAAGAGGTCCCCCTTCCGCTGCTTCAGGTCGGCATGGTGGTGCCTGACCTGCTCACCAGTTCAGGGTATGCCAGTGGCCCTGTTGAGGTCACAGGCGAGACGGTCCCAGGCCTCTGCCTTATATTGGGAGCCCTGGTACTCACCCTGCAGCAGTCTCTGTGCTTGGTCTTTAACTAGGAGTCCAGCCATTACCTTGGACTCCTGGATGCACCAGCACTGTGCCCAGAACTGCACTCCTTCTCCCCTTACTGCCATAGTGCCTGCAAGGGGAAGCTGCAACCAGTTATGAGCTGTATTCATGCCTCTTGGGTTTAAGTAGGGCCGATTTCCCGCACTTTTCCGAGATTGGTAGTTTTGAAATGACTAAGCTATGGGCAAACCTGCTTACCTAAGGCTGGCATTGTTTAAAGGAGTATACCACTTGGCACATAGAGTTAGCTGGTGTACACATTGCTCACACCTCCTAATCTGGCCTGTGCAATGCTTGGTGTTGCCTACAGTACACATTAATTATAATGCCTTTTCGGCATTGTGCTATTATTCATTACACCTTATATGTATGCCTAGTATCCCTGATTGATGTGTATGTACACTCTGTGGGGTCCTTGTGTTTTATTGGGGACTTCGACACTCTATTACAAGTACACCTCACTTCTGGGATTACTGCTATACTCCAGTTCACATATTTATGTTATGTAGTCAGTTATGGCACATATGACTGTATACTGATGCCTCTCACAGGTTCAATTTGGTTATACTATGGTGAGGCCATGTTTACTACTACCTCATTCTTCTGTACTTCTGTGATGGCTTGGTGTATAGGGTCCTGTGTTCGAGACCTGCATGGCTTTTTATTTTGTTACTGGGCAGACAAAGGCCCGTTGAATACAGAGTGATTAAGGCACTTTAAAGCAGTTGTAAGCAGGTTTGCATGGTGGTAAGCACTGCTTATTTCAGGTTATAGTTTCTTACACTCAGTTAGCTTGTACTTTGGTTAATCTGTGTAGACAATGCTTACCCCCATGCAAACACACTTAAACATGCTTACTAGTGCTTATATATGCTTACTACTGCTTATCTGTGCTTACACCTGCTTACTACTGCCTTATTCATTATGACACTGACTCTTCACATGTGCATTTCCTGCAGTACACCAGTTCATAAATATATGTTATTTAGTGAGTTTTGTAATAAAAATATTGGTTATACCATGTTTTGCCATGTAAAATAGACTGTTCGTTAGGCTAATGCTCTGCCCAGGACACTATTGCTGTGCTGCTTCATTTGCATATGTCTTCCTTGTTATCCTCTTCAGCCTTTTAAGCTGCTTTAACCATAAACAACAAAATTTCAGCAACCAGTCCAGATTGCTTCCACCACGATGGAAATGTTATGCACAAAGCACCAAACAGTAAAAGAGCTCACAATGAGGTTCCACAAGCACCGCACAATTTATTAACGTTACAACCTTGTACAAAACACGTTTTCATCAGACTCGACTTCATCAGATAATGCTTTCAACCAACCATTCTCCTCATTTAAATACACCTGTTAATTAATTAAATACTTGAACACTTTAATTAATTAAAATAATTAAAGAGACACTCAATGTTAAATAAACTAAAAAACTAGTTTAAAAACATTTAAATACATTAAAATGTTAGAATATTATACCACTTTTTTACTGAATGTTAAAGCTGCTTTAACCATAGCTAAGCAATGGGCACACCCGCACACTTACAGTTAGCTATACTCAGATTTAAAAAAAATAATAAAAGGGTTTCTTCCTTTGATTTTTATGTCCTGTTGCTGTTTTACATATGGGGGAGTGTTGATGGGGATATGCGGACACCTATGAGCGGTCTCGCTCATTTATTTCCATGTTGTGCTGTTCTACATTGCAGGGGCATGTTTATTCTGAGAACTCTGCTCTAAGACATGCCCCCTGCACTCGTACACGCTCTGTGTAAGCCTAGGAGGTCGGGCAGCGTGCCTTCATTAATATGCATGGCACGCTGCTGTCCTGCTCCTAAATGGGTGCTTCCGTTTAGGACTAAGCTAATCCTGCATGGAAGATTAGTGAATCTGGGGGATTATGTTTAATATGGAATAAATAGAGATATGTGGTCTAATATTTGGGATGGAGATAGTTAAAATTTGGCAATTGAAAAATATAGTAAATTAAGTAATATATGTATATTTCAGAGAACATACACGTCATATAAAAAGAAAGTGCAAAACTCAGTATTATTGGCAACAATTGCATATTTAGTAAATGTCTTTATGATCCCTGTAAAATATGAAAAGAAATTACTGTGTATTGTATTTTTTAAACAGGGATCTAGATTAAACCCAGTAATAGGTGCATTATATGTTAAAGAAAAAGAAGAAGGGTGGGGTTTAATTAATCCAGTGATTTATGCAGCTAGAGTAAATCTATATAAAGTGTTGATATGAGTAAAGAAAATTTGGTGTATGATGAATAAATTTAAAAGAGGAAAAGGATGTGTGAATGAGGATATAAAATAATATCAAGAAAAAATGATGTTATGGAAAATAAAGATAAGTGATATAGAGCATGATAGAAAAATGGTGTTCAAATATAATGAATAATTATTATTGTGTTTATCCATGGTAAGGGTTAGAGAGAGAAAAAAAGCCATACAAGTTAGACTAGAGTGGTTTAAGAAATATATAGAATGTAGAGATTTTCTATGGAGATTATAAAAAAAATCACTAGTGAAATTGAATGTGTTATATAAAAATAAAGGAAACAAAATGTAATTTTTGTGCTGGAGATGAAACAGCAGAACATATTTTAGGATGTAAAGGTGTAAGGACAATATATGAAAAAAAAACTATATGAAAATAATGTTTTGGAAGGGGTTAAGCAAATGGAGGATAAATATTTGTATAAAACAACAAAGGAAGGCTCCCAAGGTATAAGAATCCACAAATCCAAGTTTATTAAGTGCTTTCATCCCAAAAGAATGGACTTCTTCAGCATAAATTTCCCCCAGCAGTTTCCCCATTATATAGCATTAACTATACTTTATAATTGAATAATAAATAACAAGACATTTCATATTACCATCTTAAAAGTTACATAAATATATATAAATGAATAAAAATCATCCCTTAAAAACAATAATAAATATTAAAAACATTTTACATGAAAAATGATAAATAATATAATAATTAAAATGCACCTAACTACAATGCAAAACCTGCTTTTAACTTTAAAATAGGACTAATAGATAGGGTTTCATTTAACTCAGGATATACTGTGGCATTCATCTGAAGCTGCTACTGTAACTCTTTTAGCTCTTAAAAATCATCTGTCAACCCACCCCTTTGTCCTAAATCTACATGGTCAATTATTATAAACTTAAAAGAATAGCTTACATGTTCTAAAATGTGTCCTGATATATCATTTTTGGGATCTTTTTTCTGTATATCATAATTATGTTGTTTGATCCTACTTCCAAAACAATTCTTGGTTTTCCTGATATAAAAACATGTGTAGTTTTGACATAGAATAAGATACACCACCCCCTTTGTACCACAACAATATTTCTTGTGCAATTTTATCATACCAAAAGTCCCAAGTTTAACCTCATTTAATTCAAGAATAAATTTACTCTGTGAGGAATGCCCACATTTCCTCATTTTGCCCACTTGTTCAGGGCTTTTGACCTTCTCCAGCAGGTTTTTAAAACATAAATCCTATATATGTATGTGTATATATATATATATATATATATATATATATATATATATATATATATATAGATATATATATATATATATATATATATATATATATATAATTATAATAAGCAGGGCTTCCCCCACTACCCTGACATAATCAGGATCTATTCTGAAAACATTCCAGTTTTTCTGAATAATAGTTCTGATATCATAAAAATGACTATTTTACATTAGGACTAATACCTTGCCAAACCAGCTTTTGTCCACATTACTGTTGTTAATGGCTGGGAGGCCATCATTGGCTCCCAGTAATGAACTATACTACCTACCTATTATTTTTTGCAGAACGTCACTAAATATATTCTCAAGAAAAAAAACCTGGATACTAACTTCTAACTAACATGTTCTGAAATATCTGACATTGTTTCTGAAATTCTCCACACATCTGAAACTACTTGGGCCAATCGAACACATTGGCCCTTAACCAGAGACGTTTTTGATGGATGGGGTGCCAGCTGTTGAAATGTAATAATGTATTAGAATAGGTGGGCTTCCTATATATTGTAGGGTCAAAGTGCCTTATTATTTTGTTTTTGATAATGGTAATATCTAAATAATTCACCTGTTCTATACCCACAGTCATAGTGAACTTTAAAAAATCAGTAGTATTGCGAATATATTCAAAAAACTGTTCATCTCTCCCTAGTGTCAGTACAAGAAATTATGATATCATCTAGGTATCTTCCATATAAGGACCAATACTTGCAAAACAGAGAGTTGATAACATAATTGGTTTCCCATTAGGCAAGTACTGTGTTGGCGAACATGGGGGCACAGGCTGCCCCCATCACCACTCCCTTATTTTGTCTAAACAATTGCTGTTCAAACACTATGAAGTTGTTATCTAACACCACTTCCATCAATGCCCTTATAGTAAGAATTCAACTATGATCAAAGTCAGAATTTTGACATAAATAAGAATAAAACCATTCAATTCCTATTGTATGTGGGGTCACTAAAACAAGGTCCTTAATATCAATTGTGACAAAAAGACTTCATCCTTATACATATCATTGGAAACTTTAGTTAAAAAATCCCAAGAATCTTTAAAACAAAAGGGGTGGCTATTTAATATATTCTTAAGCTGATGGTCAATGAATTTAGCAACCAGGAATGTTTTTGAGGCCTTGGCATCTACAATAGGTCTATGAGGTTGGTCTTTGAGATCTTTGTGTATTTTCAGGACTCCAAAAATTGTAGGGGTCCTTGGATGTATTACTTTCAAAAACTGTATTCAGGGGAATAATTTGGTTATTGATAAACAAGTGTTCCAATAATAAATCAGTTGGGTGTGGGTGTGTGTAGGTGTGGGTGTGTGTGTGTGTGTGTGTGTGTGTGTGTGTGTGTGTGTGTGTGTGTGTGTGTGTGTGTGTGTGTGTGTGTGTGCGTGCATGTGTGTGCGTGCATGTGTGTGTGTATTTATATGGGTATGATATACTTTAATTCTTTCTATATGTGACTGCATAGTGCTTTACAGGGGGATTGGGTAATAACTTTGTGAGGCATTATTCACAAGCAAAGCAAACACTCTGAACATTTCTGTTGTGTGTCATAGCAGTCAACTAAATATATCTTATGTCACCTTCCTTATTATGTTGTTCATTTTCATGCAACTCCCTTGGTGTAAAATGTTTTTAACCTCAGATTATTGCAATGTTGCCTGGACATATGCCATTGGGGCATAACCATTTGAATGTTGGGACCCACTGGATCAAATTCCAAAACAGTGAGACTGAATGGCCAAAAAAATGGACTTTTATATATACTACATTAGAATATTCCTTTTTCTCCAAAGTGTGGTGATATCAGAGTTAGTACATATAACTTCTGGGGTGTAGGGGGGCAAAAGCTTAAAAGAGAAGAGCGATGTCTGAGATTCATTCTTTTTTATTCTTTGTGTCGACACATGGCACTTCAAGTGCAGAATTATTGAGGAAGATAGACTGCTAGAAGGCTAAAGTAGGCTAGGGTAATACCCTTCTAGTCCTAGGCCATACCTCAGCAGAACTGAAGCATTATTAAGGGATTATACAACAGAAAAAGATTAAAAATGTCACATCCTCTTCTTCCATTTTTTCATAAAGCTTGCAATTTGATTGAAAAACACAGTATAACAAGCTTTGCACTATTAGTTTTCACATTTCAAATATTTTATACATCTTTTAAGAGAGCAGGGCAGTTTTACATAAAACATCCTGACAGATAGATTCAGTGCTAACTTTACCCCCCTCTCACCCCATAAAGGGTCCATCTTTATAACGGAAGAATGCAAAGTTCCTGTAATCATGGCTGCACAGGTAAAAACCTCACTCTCCAAAGCCAAGAACACAGCATCCATGGGACCTGACAACATCCCAGGCTGTCTTCTACATGAACTACAGAATGAACTGGCACCCCACCTAAGTACCATGTTCAATCATAGCCTCACCTCAGGCTTTGTGCCCATTGAATGGCGCACAGCGACAGTTATCCCACTCCAAAAAGGGGGGGCCACAATGGACCCCGGGAACTACCGTCCCATTAGCCTGACAAGCCTGGTCTGCAAGGCCAAGGAATGTATCATCTTGGAACTCATAAATAAAGACATTAGAGATCTCCAAACTCTGGACCCCACACAGTCCGAGTTTGTAAATGGCAGATCATGTCTCCTAAACCTGATAGACTTCTTTGAAGTAGTCGCCAAAGCCACAGATGAGGGTAAGGTGGTTCACACAGCCTACCTAGATCTCGCCAAGGCATTCGACACCATACCCACTCTGGCATTATAGATAAACTCACTAAACTAGGTATAAATCCCTATGTCACAAGATGGGTTGCCAACTGGCTTACTGACAGAACCCACACTGTGAAAGTAGCAGACTCCAAATCAGACTTCAGACCAGTGACAAGTGGAGTACGACAGGGTTCAGTCCTGTGTCCTCTCCTGTTTGGTATTTACTTCTGTGAAGTACAGGCTAACACAGAAGGTCTTTGGCTAACTAAATTCACAGATGACTGCAAACTAGGAGCCATAATCGAAACTCATAACGATGTGGACATCCTACAAAAGGGCTTCACTGAGACAGATGCCTGGTGTCAAAATCATGGTCTCAAGCTCAATGCCAAAAAGTGCATTGTCATCCCCTTTGGTAAAAACTCTGTACCCATGGGCTACCACATAGGCAGTAGTCTACTTATCACCGAAAGTGTGATAAGAGTCCTTGGGACACAGGTGGACAGTAGTCTCTCCTTTGATAATCACATCGCCACAGTGGTCAGGAAATCCTTCTACATGGCACATCTCATCACAAAAGGTTTCTCATCCAGAAAAAAAGAGGTCATTGTTCCCCTCTACTCATCACTCATTAGACCCATTATAGAGTACAACATCTCATTTGGTATGTACCTCACAAGACATCTACAGCAACTGGAAAGGCTGCAAAAATACCTCACAAAGAGGATTACTGGCCTCAAACAGATGCCTTATGCAGACCATCTCAAAAAACACCAGCTTTACTCTGTCGCATATCGCCTACTCAGAGGCAATCTCTGCCTAACATACAAAGCTATGTCAAACCCAGAGCTGTTGGACATGCTCCACTTAAAGAAATCCCAATCCCTCCGAGATACACGCTCTAGGACCTAAACCTTGTCACTACAATAAACAGAACATGCTGGAGGGATAGATTTCTGTCCCAGAGACTTCCCATACTCTGGAACAGACTACCTATCCATGTCAAACAGAGCTCCTCATTAGCACTCTTCAAGAACAATCTTGATGACTGGATGGGTAATAGGAAATTCATCCCAGGGATCACTTCTGTGGTTCTGCTTGACAGCGGCACAGGAAAATAATTTTTTTGGGTGGCGAAAGCCAGGGCACCTTTTTGGTTAGGCTTGTATAGGCCCTAGGGCCAATAGCCTAGTACCTACCTATGAACCTATGAGCATCACTTAGATGTCTACAAATGTATATGCTGTTACCCTTTGACACATATTGATCAAAATCGTGTGACAGAAAAACATCCAGATTACATCATGGCAGGTATTGTCTTAGAATGGGAGTTTGCTTTTGATACTCTTTTGACCCTATGGCAAAAGCCTATAACTCATCAGGTTATTTTAGGTGAAATGTAATCATTAGAGTGATTGACAGGTACTGCTCTAGAGAAAGCAATGAATCATCAAAGATGTGTGAAAAATGTTTTCTTAATGAATGTCTACTCAACGTATCCTTTCCATTTTTTTAAGCTAATACCATTCAAAGCGCTTATGAAGTGTAGTTTACCATGCAGCCTTGTTTGTCCCTGAAATCCTGACACAGGTGGAAGGGGATGAACTGACACAGGTGGAAGGGGCTGAGCTGGTAGCCAAGTCATTTATAATCAGCACGGCAGCCAGACAAACAGAAAGGATGAGCATGTGTATGAAATGGGGAATTGAGTAGACAGTATGTTCCTGGGCAGGAAGTGAGGTATCTGGAGTTAAGGAAGGCAGAGGGCTAGGTATATATTGCTAGGGCCATGTAACCTCAGCCTCTTTGGTACTGAGATTAGGAGCTCATGGAAACAATTCTCAGTTGCCATTGTAACCAGGACTCAGGCTGTATTTCAGCTATCAGGCCTTGGAATTTAGGTAAGTTTGTTATTACATTTTGGTGATGAGTAGCATGCTTTCAGTCAGTTATGTGTTTGTCTGTGCTAGGATGGTAGTTATAAAAGAGAATAAAAAATAGAAAGAAATATAAAACCCCTTAAGCATTTTAAGTGAAGTTTTATGTAAATTAAAATATGCTTGCTGGTAGAGAGATATAACTATATTTGTAGGTGACAGGAGAGGCTTACCTTTAATGGTCCAGTAGTTGGAGAAGGTCCTTAAGGGCTCATTAATTTGGGGTGGCATCCTTCTGGAGTTTAGTGTCATAGTCTTTACTAGTAGACTAAAGCTAAGCACCAAATTCTGGCTTTATATGCTC
Organism: Protopterus annectens; assembly: GCF_019279795.1. Lineage (NCBI taxonomy): Eukaryota > Metazoa > Chordata > Ceratodontiformes > Protopteridae > Protopterus > Protopterus annectens. The sequence continues at coordinate 242,516,830 of NC_056739.1, forward strand.
ATCTGATTAGGTTAGCAGGTTTCTGAGTCCTAGCTTGCTATAGGACTGAGTTAATGTCCAGTGCTTTCCCTGAGAAAGTGCTCTCTACACCAATGGTAATTTGGCAATTCCTGGCAGTGTCTTTCAACTTCCCAGTAATATCCCCATGTATGAGTCTTGATGGGTTCTTTGTCTGACTTTGAGGTACTGCCATGTGGGTTCATTGTCTCCTCCCCCTCCTCTATGCTGCATCTGCATAGATCTGGCACTTCCTTCAGTATGCATTGTTAGTAATGAATTAAATATAAAATAAAAAAAAAACTGTAACAAGGTGGTGCAGTAAGTCAGGTCCTTTGAAGGGCACTGTAGTAGCTGTGGTGTAAATGGCCACTCAGGTTTTCTGTGCTTAGCTTGCTGGTCAGGCCTTCTGCCATGTGCAGGTCTACTGCCAAGCAGGTGACCTTGGTTTTGGCTAAGTGGTCAGAATTACCCTGCCTTAAGGTGGTGCTGACATAGAGTTAGTATTACAGTGCTGGGGCATGATGATGTCATGCCTTGGTGGGGCATACTTCTTTTCATTATTTTGAAGTAAAAGAGCAAAGGAGAAATGAAATAAATATAGACCAAAGATCTGCAAAGCCAGATCATGGTAAGTAACTGCATCTGACACATAGATGCTTATTGATGAAAGCAGACAGTGTGAGAGAATGCAGATTGTTGATAAATATAAATCATTGGATGGAAAAAATGGAAATAAGGAAGCAAAAAGGTGGGGTTGGGAGGGGGGGCAGTTCAACCATTGGCTTGTGGAGATAGAATGTAAAATTGTTCAAACTTACCAACTGTCTAGAAATTTACAAGTGTCCAAGTTTCCCCTCATCTTTTGGTCTGATCTTCATAATATTGGTACTTTTCAGAAGGTCAGTGTGTGGATTGTAGTTACAAAATAATAACAGACATTTGAGTCAGACTTCATATTCTTCAGAAAAGCATGCTATTCTGAAATATGTTATGTAAATAGCTTTCTAGGTTTGTAAAAGCAATACTTAAGAATTGCCCCTCACCCCCACACCAGTGATTTTGGAGTTTGACCAGATTTTTTTCAGCTATGAAGTTGAGAGGAATGGGGCATTACAGATGTTGTGACAAATTGTTATTAGGTTCCTCTTTTTTCCACATTGAAAGGATGTCACACATTTCTCACCCTTTTTGCTAAGTCTCATGCTAAATAACACTGTAGGGTACAGAGTTTTTTTTTTTTGTCCAGGATTATGGGTGCTTTTATCATGCCACAGATCCCACTTGCAAAGATTTGTAAGGGAGAATTTGATGAATATTTTGACCATACAGTTGCTACTGGAACACAGAGAGAAGTTAAGAATAAGGGTCCTGGCATCAAGCATCTGAGAGTAAAAGAAGTGCAGGTCAGTTTATACCCCAGATCAGGGGCAACTTTGCCTTGGCTTTGTTTACTTTATGTCAGTTATTTTAGAGAAAGAGCCCAGATGTCATATTTTTGATCATAGAAGCCCAAAACATGAGTGTTAATGTCTGGCCGCGCTATCACCAGCAGTTTTGGAAACTAAGGGCAATGGATAAGTCCATACAGTGGGCAAGTAGGTATGCTGACACTAAGCTTGGAGTATTTATTTATTTATTTATTTTACATTTGTTAACTGGGGGTGTCTGACTGAGCTGAAAAGACCCTTTTTCAGCAGAGGCCCGGGGAGAAAAGTTCCACATAGAGACATTACAGATACATTTAGATATTTGGGTTTACAACACTTTTTGTTATTAAGGTATTTTTGAAGGGTTGCACAAGGGTGCAGGGAGTAGGGAGGCAGGGTAGAGTCATAACCAAGGAGATAAACAACACTAGGCCTTGATGGGCCTTCAGTACAGGTAACTGCATTTGGCTTTTCAGCAGATTTGAACAGTGGCCCTCAAGGGCTCCAATACTCATTCAAGGAGGATGGTGGGTCTCCTGTGCTAGACTTTAGCTGACCAGGAGGACCAGTAGAAGCAGTGAAAAGAGACAGAGGCAGTGGTCATGGCGGTAGGGGAATTTTATCTTTTCGACAAGGGGTCAGTCAGACAGCCCCCACATTCTTGTATTAGAGTAGAAGTTTTGACATGGCTTTCATGGGACTTCACAGAGAAAGAAATGCCTTGGGTTTACAACACTTTTAGTGATTAAGTTATTTTTGAAGGGTTGCACAAGAGTGTGTAGTAATTTGAAGTCAGTCTAGGTAGACAGGCAGTTTCCCAGGCATTGTTGGATAAAGCAGTCCACACATATAAGATTTTGGGGAATGTCTGACTTATTCCCTTTGATTCCTTTAGAATTTCCCACTGGTTTTACTTGCAAAAAAGAGGCTGTGTAATTTTCATCGTATTCTTTACCTCTCTTTTCCAGACAGTAGCTCAGACAATGACTATGTCAATAAGCAGGATGTTAAGATACAATATGACTCATTGGATGAGGTGTTGCTGGTGATTCTTGGTTTTGTTCCTTTTACTTTCACAGCTCTTTTAATCAGTTTGCACTTGGTTGGTCTGTGCACAATCCTAGGAAAGTTTAAAGGGAAATGTTATCCAAAATAAAAGGTCTAAAATTTGGAAACCTCTCACTTGCAAACAGAGACAGGCACAACTTGGCTGCAGAAATCTGCAGCTGCAACCTCTCTCTGGTTTCTCAACAGTTTCTTAAAAACCTTACAAATACCTTACTGCAGAGAAGAATTTTAGCAGTTACTACCTGTCTCTGGTGCTATAAACAAACAAATACATTTGTATTCTAGACTAAACATAAAGTTGAAAGAGAAAACTAAATAAATAAAACCCTTCTTGCTGTCAAAGCTCTTTTTTACTTGTTAGGAAATGAATAGAAGAGTCCAGGGTCGACTAAACACCACCAGCAGAAGTTTAAATTCCTACTGCAATAACAAATTTAAATTCTTGAATGGCAAAACACTCAAATACACACAAAGACAGCAGCCATTACCTACTACCTCTTGACATCATAAATTCAAAGAAAATATTATTTGTCACTGATAATTTGAAGTTATAAGTCAGTAAATACTCAGCATGAATATAATTTATGGCAAATATGTTCATCTCATAACAGTCTGGGAAGGAATGGGAGGAACTTTAAAGAAAATTAAGCTTACCAGATGACTTTAAATATTCCTCACTGTGCAAGATAAGGATATTTTAATTCCTTAATGAAAACAAAAACAATAGTACCAGAGATTTTTTGTTGCTTAGCTATTACTTGGGTGAATAGATATCCACATCAAATATTATCAAAAATTTGAAGAAGGCAGAGGAAATAAAAATACTATCTGGTATAAAGTACATGCAGCCACTGTACAAAATTGCCTGAAATATGCTAGGAGGTGCTGCTGTTTTTGTGAAGATTTAAGAAGACTCTGGTTGTGGTTTGTTGTCCCTTTAAATGTGATTATTCTAAAAGTGTGTAAGATTTGCCTTGTAGTTAGCACTGAGGATTAAAGCTCATTCCTGTAACCCATCATACATGATTTCATTCATTCCACTTAATTTCTCTACAGTGTAACTTATAGCAAGTCATGTTACCAGACAGTGGTCCTGGGTCTCTTCTGAAAAGGGACAGTTGTATCCATGTATATATATATATATATATATATATATATATATATATATATATATATATACGTAAAACAGATAAATCATAAATTAAACTTTCAGTTTTCTGAAAGGACAAGTTTCTGATCTTTTAGGGAACACATAATTAGAATGGCATCTGACATTTCTTAGATATCAGTGGCAGTACTCAGTAGCGGAATAACTCTCTGACTTAGGTACTCTGCATTCTAAACTGAAATGTGATACATTTGATTGCAGCCTCTTTTGAAAAATCATACTTAATTTAAAAACTAAAACAACAATTATCTGACAGAAGTTTGATGATGTGCAAGGAAAAGCAATTTACACAATTAAATTAAAAACGTATTTCATTGTTTCCAGTCTCATGACACTGCAGTTTCAGAAATCTCTAGATTTAATTGGACAGGGTTGAGTAAACTGTATTTGTTGAAACTTGATTTGACCAAATGAATGACAAACTATATGTTATACAAGTTTCCCACCTCTAGTTATCTTTGCCTTCAATTTAACTGCCAGATGTGAGGTAAAATTGAAAGGTTGTGAAGAAAATGAAAACACACTGTCATCTGTGTTAGCATGTCTGACAGGAGATTTGTGTATATTTTCAGATTAACTTGCATTGTATGCCAGCATGTCTAATTGTGAAATGTAAATACGTTTTTTAAATGTTGAGTATTTCCCTGTATATAGAGAATGCTTAGAGAATCTTTCAGTATTATGATACATTTCTAACTGTGCATTTTTGAGAGTACAAACTGTGGAGAATTAACTGAACAGTGAGTGATGTCATTAGAATGTTCCTGGTTGCTAAGTGATTGTTTAAACAGCTGATTGATAAAAATATCTTTTTTCAAACAGCTGACTGTTATATTTTTGAAATTAGACAGATGAGATGGCAGTTTGTCAAGTGCTGTGCAGTCAGTGGACACCAAGAAAAGAGAACTCACCAAAAACTGTAAACTTTCCTTGGCCTTGCTATTATGTGTTAGATTAGATCAGGGACAGTATTCTTTAGTTAGACTAGGAATGCTTAGTTATTAAGATAGAGTTTTTTCTAGAATAATGGACTTCTATCCTGCAGTTTAGTTTTACATTTCTGGTGATTGAATTCTGTTGTTTAATGAAAGTTATTGACATACATTCTTGTAATCATTTTTACTTATTATTGAATATTTTTATTATCGTACATTGTGGCTGAAAATCAGTTTTTTCTTTAGAGATTAGAGAGTACTTCTGCAGGTTTGATACTCCCCAGGTCCTCCTAAAGGCCTGGTCACTTATGATCATAGCTATCATTTATTGTGATATTTAATTTTCTTAATTGGACACCCCTTTAGAAGGGCATGAAGACACTCTGATTGGTGGCAGCATTACCATATTATTTTGGAGAAGGGACACAGCTGGAAGTCTGTGTCAGGCTTTCCGCAGAAGTGTTTGGATGTGTGAGATTTAAATTTCCTTTGAGTGTGAGTGTATCAGAGGTCTTAAACTAGGACACTTTGCTCTGAAGTGTGTAACAAGAAAATACATTTGGGGTAGACAGAAGTATTTAGTCCAGTCCCAGGAAAATAGAGTGTGTTCCTGTTGTGCTCTTAGGCATATGTCTCAATCATACTGAATTCCTCATTATTTACCATTTTTGAGGTTGAAATAATAGGGTGCCACAAATTCCTGAGTGGCTCCTTTAACTCCTAATTTTGTTTTATTTTCATTTTTATGTGTAAGCTGATGTGATCTTGCATCACCAGCATATCCCACAGTATCATCAACCTGCATCAGTAGCAGCTAGAAGATAGAAGCAGAGTTAATCCTTTTGCAAACATGAAAGCCCCCCTTACAAAATGCAGATCCTGCCAGGACTTACCAGAGACAATACCAGCATAAAAAATAGTAGCAAATTGCCTCATCACTTGTAACAAGCAGACAACTTGCAATATTTAAATTACCACACAACCATTACCACAACCACAGTACCAGCATTGATTTGTGAAGCCTCGATATTGTAATTATGGAAATCAATGCTAGCACTCATTTGAGCAATATCATGTAGAAAGCCATGATTTGAGAGTTTGCAGTCCAAAAATGACAAAGTAGTCTACTACTTGCTCATCTGACATGCCAATAAAAACTCACCAAGGAAAGAAATGAGGACACACAACTCATTGGATACATACAGTCAAACAGGAATGAATGACAGGAAAGCACAGATGAATGTTGCTAGCAGGTGCAGTATTATTTTATTCTGAGTAATCATCAATATAAAATTGTCAGGTCACCTGTGTAAGGACACCTATGATAAATGGGTATTATCTGGTTTCAGCAACTATTGGCTGTGGTGGTGGTGCTGCGGTAGCGTTGTTGCCTCACAGTAAGATGTTGTCCTGTTCGATTCTCAGCTAAAGCGTCTTCTGTGTGGAGACATGCATGAATGGGCATACCTTCGTTGAAGGTTGTGCGTCAGGCCTTTCAAGTTGGTACGTAAAAATCTACTGCCAATCATTAGCGGACCGAAGTTCCACTGTGGTGACCCCTAACCGGGGAAAGCTGAAAGATACAACAACATCTGGTTTCAACAACCCAACCAGCAAAGTAGTTAGATACTTTTGATATGACTAGACAGTAACTTCCAATACAAAATGAACACTGGGATAGTTACACACCCACCAAAACTATAGAGATCACAACTGTCATGCCAGTTCTCTGTAGATATATTACTCTTTCATGCTATCATTTTAACAAATTCTGATGAGCTCAGCAACCTCACTACTGAAGCATCAGCATTGATGATGTCATTTCTGTTTACTGTCACTTGCTTAAACAAGGATGGATACTGGTTTAGATCTGTAAAGGTAAAGTTGTATCAGTGATTAAATGTCACTGGAATGGGGAGGAGAGGATAACAGTAGTAACGTAGCAGGCATTGTCTCAATAAAGTCAGTGACACCACTAATGAAGACATATGACCATCTAAATTCAACTTACTAGCAAGTCTCTAAGGTTGCACATTAGTGATAATTTTTCTTCCTTAATCAAGGATAAATGTCCATAAGGTTGTGATTATTTCTGCTGCTTACTTCCTTTCCCAAATAGCTCATGGAGACAAGTGTAAGATATACAAAAAACAGGTGAGAGAAAAGAACGAATTTCTGTGTCATATTGATTCTGTATATACTTGCATCCCTGTCAGTTTATCTACTATTTTTGGCATGCAGTTGAAACAGCTGATTTGCATCTTTTCAGTTTGAATGATGGACCTGTGCAATTGTAAGTGAAAGTCAGGCATAATGTTAGCCTGCAATGTCCTCTTAAGCAGTGCTGCATGCTGGAGTACAGAATTTAATGCATGTCACACAGTACTATTGGATTTATTGATTCCTTCACATGGTGTATTTATGCTTTTAACTCTTGTGCATTTATGTCCTTACTTCAGGGGACTGGTCACCCTTAACATTAACCTTACAACCAATCTAGATGAGAACTATGCATTGAGTTTTCAAACACTGTCATACCTTGACTTTTTTTAACTTTTGTGCTACCCATAGTCTACTTACATTCCCTCAGATAAGGATGTCCGTATGAGCTCATTGCTGTTGAAGGACTTTGGTTTATTTTTGAAAATTGTGCTTAACTGTAGTTGAGGCTTGTCCCATCATTTGCATCTATTAGGAAGACCTCCCTGCAGTTCTGTTCTTCACCACATTGGGTTGCTACTGCAGGGAATCTTACATGTTTGACATCCATCCTTGCAAGAGGCAAGACAGTCACCACTCCTTCTTTCTATCTGACTTTGACAATCACGTAAGTTTCAAGCAATAGCAAAAGTGGCCTTATATTGTAAGATTTGATAACAGCATTCTTTAGAGAGAGTATCTGTTTCAGAAATCATTAAGCATATCTAGAAAAACAAAAGATAGAATGAATAGTGGATGTTCAGGATTTTACTTAATAAGGCAGAGTTTTTATGTGTTGCTTTGCCATGTAAATTGAGTACAAAGAAACTGGAATATTTTGGAATGCCTTTGTGAAGGTAGAATTACTGTTCACTTGGGCAATCAGTCATTCTGAGTAGTAAGTACAAACCCAGTTAACCAACACAAACCAACACAAATCCAGTTAACCAACACAAGACTTTTTTGTATAATTTTAGCAGTAACACTTATGAATGCCTTTTATACAGGTTTATACCAACTAGGAGCTACTGTGTGTAAGTTTATTAGTTCTTTTAGCATTGCCTGCTTGATTATTTTTTTGAAATACAGTTTAATTTTTTTAGGGCTGCAGGATCTGTCCAGTCCCTGCCCCTTCCTGCACCCAGTTGACTTGTTTGTTCCTTCATTGGTATATTGGTATGAGCTAATCAGTGTTTTCACTGTGTTGTAAAGTTGAACATTGGGTGTATGGGAGTGAGTCACTGTCAGGATCTTGCAGGCTGAGATATCCACTCACCCACAATAGTTTGCACACTTCACAGTTGCTGCTCTTGGGAAGTGTATGCTGTTAGCATGCATTTGCAACCTCCTGGCTAACTGTCTCAGTTGTTTGCGGTGTGAGTGTATTATGTTTACTGCTATGGGCAATACACTTGCAATTCTGCAGGTGTTCTTAATGCAGCAAATCAAGAAAACCAAGCTACCCCTCTATCCAATAGATGAACTCATGTTGATCACTCACTTCCATTTTTTCCTGACTCAGTCCCTCCACTACCTGTGCCACTTGTTAAGCATGTGTTGTCTGGGATGCAGTCAGAGCTTTTATTCTTTTGCACCATGGAGATGGATCTGAGTCACCTTTCTTATTTATTTTAAAAGTAATACAAATTATTATAAAACAGTCATCTGTACAGGCTAAAAGAGCGACTGCTAACCTGATAAGTGTTTTTTCCTGCTACTACCTGGGCGACTGTCCGATCTAGCTAAACTGCAAATATTTCTGCTTCTTGAACTGTTTTAAACTGCTTAAAGTTGTTTTTGCACCTGCACTTTTTAAGTTTGTCCTGTTTGTTGCATTTACCTGTTGAGGCTACACACTCAAGTGCTCTAGCCTGTGTTACATATTTACTGCATTTTCCTGCTATTTGTTGAAAAAAGAAAAAAAAAAAAAAAAAAAAAAAAAAATTATCCTTGTTTCCCGTCTTTCCTGACCTAGAGTAGTCCAAATACAGGCTTTGCTGTATTCTGGACTTTTGGAAAGTTCCTGTGTTGTCAATTTCCTTTCTTGGATAGAGGGAGATTTCTTTGTTCACCAGTGGCAGTGGGGAACTTAGAGCAGCCTATCTATCCCTGGAGGAGTGTTCCCAGCACAAGAATCTGGTAGTCTATTGGCTATTTTGGGCCAATTTCTAGCTCTTTCAAATCCCCCTGTATAAAACCCGCTTTGGCAAGGTTTTTGCGCTTGTTACTACTCAGCCAAGCTCCTCGTGGTCCTGCAGAGTGGTGCTAGCAGCAGAGAGGCTAAAAGAGCGACTGCTAACCTGATAAAAGTGTTTTTTCCTGCTACTACCTGGACGACTGTCCAATCTAGCTAAACTGCAAATATTTCTGCTTCTTGAACTGTTTTAAACTGTCTAAAGTTGTTTTTGCACCTGCACTTTTAAAGTTTGTCCTGATTGTTGCATTTACTTGTTGAGGCTACACACTCAAGTGCGCTAGCCTGTGTTACATATTTATTGCAATTTCCTGCTGTTTGTTGCAAAAAAGAAAAAAAAAGTTATCCTTGTTTCCCATCTTTCCTGACCTAGAGTAGTCCAAATACAGGCTTTGCTGTATTATGGACTTTTAGAAAGTTCCTGTGTTGCCATTTCCTTTCTTGGATAGAGGGAGGCTTCTTTGTTCACCAGTGGCAGTGGGGAGCTTGGAGCAGGCTATCTGTCCCTGGAGGAGTGTTCCCAGCACAGGAATCTGGTAGTCTGTTGGCTGTTTTGGGCAAATTTCTAGCTCTTTCAAGTCCGCCTGTATAAAACCAGCTGTAGCGCGGCTTTGCGTGATTTTGTGCATAGCGCTTCATCGAGCAGCACTGCTTATTTGGGTTTGAGCCTTGGAACTGATCTAGTTCTCATAATAAACACCCTATTCCTATGCTAAAGCCTAGCACTTGCTCACTAAAGCAATTATATAAGTCAGCACTAAAAAATTAAAAGCACTACACCCTCACAAACTCCCCTTGAGTAACTTGTTCCCCATTGGCCCTTTTTTTCAATTATAAAGGAATTCCCAATACTATTCTAGCATGTCCAAAGGTCAGTTGTCAATCTCCTCTCCGGTCCAGCTGGTGAACCTGGGAATCTTGAGGCAATGTTACAACTGCCTAATGTACACAGACAACCCTCTCCTCCTCCCAACAAATTCCAACACATGTGAGAGATGCAACCATATAGCCAAACTGGAGGCTAAGCTCTCTCAACTCAGTACTGGCGTAACCAGTCAGGAGGAGAAGGAAACCACACTCACTACAATTCCAGTCTCACATAGACCTACCACGACAGCAAACCAAACACATAAACACACAAAAACATACTTGGAGGCTCTAAATAAAAATCTGCCTAAGCAGCAGAGACCTCCAAAGCAGACACCCAAGCAACCGCTACCCCAAAACAAAACACATGCAACACATAGCTCACAAAGCCAGTGTGCCGAACAGTCACAGCCCTTAAGGCTAAACAACACACCTGATACACTTGTAATAGGTGACTCTATCATCAGGCACACTGACGTCCCGCTCACCAGGCTGAACAAGGAGAAGGTCACGGTGAGTTGCCTATCGGGTGCTAGGATCCGCCACATAACACAAGCACTCAGGTCACTCCACGGCAAGTACAAATATGACTCAGTCATTGTCCATGCTGGTGTGAATGACCTGAGACGCACCTCCTGGACTACATGAAAAGAGACATAGAGGAGCTCTCTGGGTATGTAGCCCAGGCCGGTATGACCCTGACCTTGAGTAGCATCTTACCCTCACCAAGAATGATGCCACAGTATGAAGACAAGATTATCAATTTCAACAATTGGCTTAAGTATTGGTGTCATTCAAAGGGGATCAATGCCTGTCAGCCTGGGATGACATGCTCGACAAGCCACGATGCTTAGGGACGGCTTGCACCTGTCAACCCTGGGCTTTCGGATACTGGCAAAGGCTCTTGCTACCCCCATAGTGCCTTTTTTAGGCAAGGCTCAAAAGACAAACCCACCTCCATAGGTATCACAAGGGATAAGAAACTAAGAGTAATGCTACTCAATGCCAGAAGTCTAAACCTCAAGATGCATGCACTCGAAACTCTCCTTAGCATGGAGAACATCGATATCTGTGCAGTAACAGAAACCTGGTTCAAGGCTCTCGAGAGCACCCCAGCACTACCAGGTTATACCACATACCATGCTTTTTGCCCCAAAACTTGGACCGAACCACAAAAGGAGGGGGAGTATCAATATTCGTCAAAGATACCCACACCTCCAGGTTGGTGGCACAGCATGAAGCATCAGAGACTATCCATGTGCAACTAACAGTGGTTAAAACTGCCTTCCAGTTTATAGCCTGCTACAGACCACCCTCCCAAACCCAGGAACCCCACTCGGCCTTCCTGAGAACACTGGAAAATATGAAGGTCTCTCCAAACACCATTATATTGGGTGACTTCAACTACCCAACCATAGACTGGGAGCATTACTCTAGCTCCAACACCCTAGCCCAAAGGTTCCTAGAATTTATAAACTCAAATGCTATGGAACAACTTGTTACCACTCCACAAGAGGGGAAAACATACTGGACCTGATCATCACCAACATGGGGACTCTATGCTCCAGACCAGAAGTGTATCCCTCACTGGTAAGATCAGACCATAAACTAATCTCACTGGATATTTACATCCCGACCCCACCCCATGCCCAGAAAACCACAGTGAAAAACTTCTCTAAAGCAAATTTCACACTCCTCAAAACTGAGGTGGAATCCTTCAAAGCCCCCTGGCCTCTGGATAATACGGCCCAGACCACAAAATCCTTTATAAATGCATTCTATGAACACCTTCAGGAATGCATGGATCATGCAATCCCAAATAAAACCAAAACCCAATCCTCCAAAGGCAGACATCCTGTCTGGTGGACCCCAGCCATAAACAAACTATACAATAGAAGGAGGAAGCTACTACATGACAGAGCAAAATCCCAAAAAGGGAAGGCATCTCTGATCAGTATTAGCAAAAAACTACGGGCACTCATAAAATCGTCTAAGGCCAGCTTCGAGAGAAAAATTCACAGGACACTAAGGATAATCACAAGGCTTTCTTTAGTTATGTTAGGAACCTTGGTGGGAATTCCCAGATATGCTCAGAATTAGTCCAAAATGACAAAAAATACACCAAACCCACAGACATTGCCAACATCCTAGCTGACAGGTTCAGCGCAAACTTCTCCCCCCCTCCCCACCAAAAGGGCTAATATCTATCCCAGCAGAGTGCTGCTCCCCTGACATCTCAGATGCTCAGGTAAGAGCTGCCCTCTTCAAAGCAAGAAACACAGCATCAATGGGACCAGACGGTGTCCCGGGCTGCATCCTACATGAACTCCAAGAAGAGCTAAACCCAAACCTAAAACTACTGTTCAATCTCAGCCTTACTACAGGATATGTACCCAAAGAGTGGCATACAGCAACAGTGGTCCCTCTCCATAAAGGTGGTGCCTCAACGGATCCTGGAAACTATCGCCCCATAAGTCTCACTAGCTTGGTCTGCAAAGCTATGGAAAGGATCATCATGGACCTTATAAATAAAGATATTGGGGACCTACAGACACTGGATCTTACCCAGTTTGGCTTTGTTAAGGGCAGATCCTGCCTCTTAAACCTGGTCAATTTCTTTGAAACAGTCACCAAGGCCATTGACAAGGGGAAGGTGGTCCACACAGCCTACCTGGACCTGGCAAAAGCCTTCGATACAATACCCCACTCGGGCATTATAGATAAGCTCACCAGCTTAAATATAAACCCCTATGTCACTAGATGGGTTGCAAACTGGCTCAAGGACAGAACCCACATGGTTAGAATAGCTGGAGCCATGTCAGACTCCAAACCGGTTACAAGTGGCGTCCCACAAGGCTCAGTCTTGGGACCTCTCTTGTTCGGTATATATTTCTCGGAGGTACAGGCCAACATGGAAGGACTGTGGCTGACCAAGTTCGCAGATGACTGCAAACTGGGCACCATAATAGACTCTTCAGCTGACACAAGCATCCTCCAAAAGGGCCTCATAGAAACAGACAACTGGTGCCAGAGCCATGGCCTCAATCTAAACACCAAAAAGTGTATAGTCATCCCCTTTGGCAAAAACAAAGTGCCCACAAATTACCACATAGGTGGTAATCCATTAAGTACAGAAGAAGTAATTAGGGACCTGGGGACCCAAGTTGATAGCAATCTCTCATTTGACAACCACGTGGCCAAAGTGGTTAGAAAAACATTTTATATAGCCCACCTAATCATGAAGGGATTCACATGTAGATCAGGGAGGTCATCGTGCCTCTTTACTCATCCCTCATCAGGCCCATAATTGAGTACAATGCCCCCTT